>NC_051220.1:37682718-37772718 GCF_015220715.1 Pygocentrus nattereri | reverse complement strand
TTGAGTCGGGTGAACTTTGGTGATCTCAAGTTGAATCAACTCAAGAAAAGACATATTCAATTATTATATCCTTTTAAGTTGAGCAGACTTCTCGTTTTCAGTGTTGATCTCTTACTTAAGACATCCTCAGGTGACTTCAGTTTAGTGAGTAGATGTAAAATTTCTTCCTTTCAGTAAATCTGTATTTTTGTGATGTCTCAATGTTCCCCCAGCCTCCATTCTCTCATCAAGAATAAAGCCGAGCATTTCTCACGCCGGGCGCATGCAGTCATTTTTCTCAGCTACACACCCTGCATTAGAGCGACCCTATATTTCCCGTCGGTAAGACGACTTTGCTAGGTAAATAATCTGTCATAACAATTGCCGAGTGCTCTCGGAAAGAGCCCCGTTTCATTTTTAATGAATAACAAAGAGGCTCGTCTGGCCCTGGGGGCTAATCAGAAGTGCGAGGGTCTTACAGCTGCGGATCTGCAGCTTTGCTGTGCAATATTAGCTTTCTCTAAACTCCTGACAGCAGAGTAGCGGCCCTCATGTCAGGAACAAATTCCCACTGCTGCGTGACTGACTCTCGCGCCGTTTTAACAAGCATGATTATACAGCCAGACGCAATCACTGCCTTTCGGAGCACGTGGCACCTTTTTTTTGGGGTCCACTGCTGATGGAATGTCTCTGTTGCAGTAGCTCAGGTGTGTTTATCTCCAATGTCTGCATGATAAAGTGTAGTCCTGGGTTTGATGCGGAGGGCCGGCTGCAGATACCGGCCGCAGCCAGACCACACTATCAGCCAGAGCCTGCGGCCAAGATCTTCATACAAATGGGGCAAAGTCGAGGTCGTACTCCAGGGACAGAAGCAATGAGGAACTGGGGAAGTGAGATGATTAGTCAGAGTGTTTATAGGCATTTTGAGAAGCTCTAATAAGAGATGAAGGTCCAGCTGCTGCCGTGGTGTGAGTGGATCTGTTTGGAGCAACTGATAGACTTTATTTCTGTATTTCATAAATGTTTTTCTCTCACGTTCTCATTTTCACTATCTCTTTCTTGTTTGTTCTCTCTCTCTCTCTCTCTCTCTCTCTCTCTCTCTCTCTCTCTCTCTCTCTCTCTCTCTCACTCACTCTCTCTCACTCTCTTGCTAGTTTTCCTTGATTGCTGATTCTCTTCTTCTTCTTCTTCTCCTCTCTTGTCTTTCTTCTCTCTCTTTATCTCACTCCCATTCTATCTCTCTCCATGTTCCTGTTTTGCTTTGCTTCCTTGCTTCTTTTCTTTCCATTCTCCTTCCCGTTCTCTCTCTCACTCTCTATCCTTCCCTTTTTTCTCTCTCTCTTCCTCTCCCATTCTCTTTCTCTCTATCTCACTCCCTCTCTCTCCCTTTCTCCTCCCTCTCTCCCAGTCTCTAACCCTGAAAATCCCTCCCATTTTCTCTTTTCTCTTTTTCATTTCTCTCTTTCTCTCCTTCCTGTCTTCCGTTCCCTCTTGCTCTCTCCTCCATCTTTTCCATTATTCTCTCTGTCTCTCTCTCTCTCTCTGTCTCTCTCTCTCTCTCTCTCTCTCTCCATATATATATATATATATATATATATATGATATACATGAATTTAAAAAGTTCATAACTGACTAAAACAAAGCTATACATATAAGTGTAAAATTAATATGGTAATAAAATAATACTAATACTACTACTAATAATAAGAAATAACAGACAATGCAACTGTGTCTCTCCCATTCTTTCAGTCTGTCTCTGTCTCTCTCCCATTTTGTCGCCTTACCTTTGTTTCTCATGCTCATCAGGAGGTGCAGAGTGACTCTCACCAGGAGATGAATGCTCACTCTTGACGTATTAAATGCTCTCATCACTGCCTCAGCACTGTTCTTTAGCGGCGCTCAGACCCACTGAGGCTTTAGCATTCAAAGCTGTGACTTTACTACAAAAGTGAACAAACAAACAAACAATAAAGACCCACAGAAAATCTCTCAGCAGTCAAACTTCTTTGATTTACAAGCACAATCAGTTAATTAATCTGCCAGTCAAATCAGTGGGATCAGAGCCAGGAGACTATGAAGGATATCAGCAGTGCGTTTTTGAGTCCTGTGGATGTTGTGCACTGCACAGAAGAGCCGGTCCTCTGTGGTAATGACACTTCAGGCCCGGGTCAGGAATGAATGGGCTGCAGATGGGTTTCAGAAATTGCAGTCTCAAATAGCACTTGATGACATCCTTTAGTAGAATCAATGAGAGTTTGTGTACACTGCAGTGAGGGGACTGTCAATGGCGGGCTCAGTTCTACAGAGGCACAGTTACAAGTCAAATCAATAGGGAAAAACTGTTTTGCACACTGAGTCGTATGAGCCACAGACGTGTGTTTTACATAACTGATTTTTGTCCTCTCTGTTTTAGGTACCGAAAATCCACTGGGATCTTTCAACCAAGCGTGTTCTGACCATGGACTTTGTGGAGGGAGGGCAGGTCAACGATCGAGAGTACATGAGAACGCACAGCATAGACGTCAATGAGGTGAGAGAGCACGTCTCGGGTCTCTATAAGCAGTTATAACTGCCTTGCAGAGCTGATCTATTTTCTGTGTCGCCCAGTCAATCTCTCTCTATCGCTAATCGTTTAAAAGTGCCAGTGAATGTTAATGAATCAGTCGTGTTTTTATATATTTTCAGAGCATTGATAGGTTCTCTCTCCCAGACCGCCCAAACAGACATTCACTTGACGTATCGCCAGTCTTAATCCCATTCTGTTTTTTCTTCTTGCTCTCAGATGAACACTGAATTAAGAGTCTCCTTCTTGTATTAATATTGCAGGACATTTTTTTTTCCCCCAGTGATGGATGTTTTTCGTCCATGGTCTGTTCCGCTCTGCCGCCTCTCTCAGCACAGGGCTCTGCCCCAGAGTGAGTGCAGTTTAATTGCCTAAGGTGAACTCCACTGGTTACACAGTGGCCCTACTCTCTGAGCTTTTTGATAATCAACTAAGCTGCTTGCTAACTATAGATGTGATAGTGTTATACAAGGGGAAATTATGGGTACCAGCTAAACTACCTTTCAAAAGTTGTTTTCAATTACTTAAAAGCATTCTGTGGGCAGATAAGTGTATAAAATAAATCTAATACAAGTTTTCACCATTTTCAGGATTACATAAATTACATTTTTCCATTAAATGAATACAGTTATTAGTAGCTAGCTGTAAATATGTAAATAAATAAATAAATATTAGATGGACAAAGCTTCTATCATGAAATTATTATCCTTAATAACTTATTAGTTCAGAAGTGACAGTCACATCTAATGGTCAGTAACTTGACAAACGTTTCCTATAAACGTATAATTACAGTATATTATTGATCCATGAAAAACTAGTTGTTGTTGCCAAAACACAAAATAATTCATACAACATCTGAAAGTACCGTTGGTTGTCTAATTCAGAGTATGTAACATCAGCGCCTTATTATGTTATTAGTTATTAATATGAAAATGAAAAATGTACTTTTGTCCCCTCATGCAGTTTTTTCAGTAAGTAAGACTATAAACCAGCTTCACTCTCAACCGCACCCAGAACACAGTGTCATTCTAAACCTTTCTGAATGGAAATGTAGAGTCATAGACTGAGAGGCAATGCTTATTCTGAAGTTAGCTTCACAAAAATGTTACTAAAAATGCAGCTTTTAAACTTATTTGAAGTTAAATGAGCTCAACATTGCAAGTCATCTAGGCTGCTTCCTTTTAAAGGTTTAAACAATGCATATTTGGTTTTGTAATATTCCAGTATTTGTACATGCACAGTTAATACAGCTGCACACTGCACACATTAAAGGTAGTCGATTCAATTCAAGTTAGGCGTGATGTGCCAGCCTGGCAGTTGCTTTAAAATGCTACAGTTAAATCACCGTATTATAAGTATGTGTATAGAGTCACTCTGAACAGAGTTTTTTTGTTTGTTTTTATGTTGTAGTTTTGAATTTCTAACCTTCGCCTTTTAGACTGGAAGGTAAAATAGCCTTGATTAGACAAAAAAAAATGTAATTTGCGCCATTCAACTTACCCCAGCTGTAGTCAGTCAGACATATTTGGTGTCCAAATTATGCCTTTTTACTTTAGCGCTAGTATTATGAGGGTTATGTTGCTGACCAACACTAGAAGTCAGTAGTCACCCAAATGGTTTCCATCAATATATCTGCAAAACTTCTCCACAACCTCCATGTCTTCATTAAAGGTCACACGGACTTGTTGATGAGGTTTACAACACAGTATGATTTACTATGAATTATGACATTGAGCGAAAGGTGCTGTGCCAAATTCTGGTACCCTTTCAGAACCTGACATCACATGCATGCATGTCTCGCATGTAGACACTAGATACATTCACAATTTTTAGAGCTTCTGTTTGTAATTTTCAATTTTGTAGTTCAAGATAAACAGTTATTTCTAAATAAAAACATTAGAAATTATATATGCGGGGGCTTCCGTGTGGCGCAACCGTCTAAGCGTTGGCCCTATCATCAGGAGAGTTCGATCCCTAGTGATGCTACAGTCGTCCGTAGCCAGGAGTCCCAAGAAAGCACAATTGGCCTCGTTCTCTCTGGGGGGGTTAGGCTGGCCCCCCTTCTCCCTCCATCACTCAATGCGATACTAGTCAGCGCAGGCATCTGTTAGCTGACATAACAGATCTGGCGGTTGGCGCTTTCCTCTGAGCGCGTTCAGCTGTCCTGTGACGTCATGTGAGCAGCAGTTTGAAAAGAGGCAGTGGCTGGTTTCACAGGTCTCAGAGGAAGCCTGAGCCAATTTTTATAATTGAGTCATAATGTGTCCTAAACCACATTGACAAATGATATATTTACAGAACAGCTCCAACTAAAGTAGCAAAATTTGGACACAGAGCATGTCTTGGCAGATGAACAACATCTGGACTAAGTGAAATTTTGTTTATGGTCCCCTTCATATAGGATCGGAATTGGATTGAGTGCAATATAGCCAATAATGACCTATGCATTGATCAGATCTGATACCGATTCAGACTAAATTATGACATCCCTGTTTATAATTATATTGCTATTACTTTCCTATTGTAAACCATACGCACAGTGTACCCTGCCCTGAATACTCAAATAACAGTTTTGTCTCCAATGCCAATCCATAGTATTGAGACGGCAGTGGCCAGAACAGATGAGCTGCTGTGTGGCTGGTGTAGGGAGGACAGGAACAATAAACTGGGGAGGCAGAGACGAGGCTCATGTGGGGCCCAGAGCAGAACAGAGAACAGATGCTAATGGATTATTGATCGATAGGCTGGTGTCTGTTCACACAGGGGTATTTTGTGAGGAGATTGCCAGTGCATTATCATTTTCTTGTTATTTGATGAAGGTGGGAGTAAGCAAGAGTTATCTCTCTGTCAGATAGCTGGGGCGAAGACAAAAAAAGAAAAACAGTAAACACTTCTCCCCAAACCCTCTATTCACACTTGTATAATACTCTCCCTGTTTCAAAGGGATGAAAAGTCTAATCGGCTCCAGTCCTGCTCATGTTCCGTCCTTATCTCCAAAACTTCCCTGCTGCAGAAACTGTCCTCACGTCCGACACATCCAAATAATTCACTTCACAAACGTACAGTTTTGAGTGTTGTGGGACAGATGTATGCATGAGGACAGACACATTGCCAGATATGCCTCAATGCGACTTCAATATGGACCCAAAAGGGCTGTGAAATTAACATTCGATTTACTTAGCATGCACAAAAAAGCTGGGAGACAGAAAATGAAAATTCAGTGATGGGGAGATAGGGGTCTTAATAAATTAATTTTCCACCCAAATGTTCTGCAAGTGTGTTATGTTACTCCAGCTAAGAAAATAGTTTCTGAAACAACAAGAACTGCACGTGCATATTGCAGCACCTATATTCGCACCCCTGATCTTGAGAGTTGAAATAATGTTGTCCTGCAGTAAAGTATTTTTTCAGCACATCACCGTCTGGCCACTGTGTCTTCCACCATTGTTGAAAGAAGTCTCCCAGGAACACGCCTTCGAAACAATTGAGCTCATTTACACCTGGCTTTAAAGAGTAACTTCACCCCTCTTTTCAGCTGACTTCACCCCTGGCCCAACTTTGAAAAATGCTCAGAGATAGCAGTGATCTATGGGTTTGGAGGTGGGGCTGCAAGGGAAACCAAGTGGGCTGGGCTGCTGTGCTTCTAGAGCTGGCGTACGTTGTCTACCACTCAAACACCGCTTTTTCAACTGAGAGGTCTTACGAGGTTGACTATTTTTCTTTGCTGTCATCCCCGTCTTCGATGAAGGAAGGTGTTTCTGATCAGATAGTGTGTCAGAATTCCGAATGAATAAAGTTGATTTCTTTGAACACTATCTGAGTTTCATTTAGGCACATTTAGTGACATTAAGGTCACAGACTGCATCACCGGTCATACAGGGTTTGCTGCAGCAGCCCTAAACGTCCTCATGTTCTGCAAGCTATTCATAGCACTTACTTGGGGTTATATCTGATTCAGTTCCCACTCAAATTCACCTGTCCCTTCATAAATCGAACCATTGGGCACCGCATTCACTGAACAGAAATCGACGGCAAGCAACACTGGAACTACAGAAAACTTTGAGAGAGGCTGTAGGGACGAAAGGTTGACACAGTCAGTAACGATGGCCATTTAATGGTAACCTATTCTTAACCATTTCACTCTCCATAGTTCAGTGTTGCCTGCCGTCGATTTCTGTTCAGTGAGTTGCGAGTCTGAGTTGTGAAAGGAAACGTGAATTGGATGCAATACCAGCAGCAATACCATCCTCACTTAATCTGTCCAGCATCTTTATCACAAACCTAGCTCAGATTAATTGAGTTATTTACAGTTTTTGTAGACATCTGGCATATCGCAGCCTTGTGAGGTGGTGCTGGGGGTATTTAGCTCAGCTCATGAGTGTGGTTACCTCCTCGCTCTAGGCTCCTGTGCTTCTATACTTATGAGCGCAGCACAAGTAGGGCATCTTTGACAGGGATGAATTTGTTGTAATTGTAACATACATGGCAACATATATGCCAAAATACAATAAAACAGTTGTTCTCAAAAAAAAACCTGCAAACATTTACTGAGCGAATAGTTAAAAAGTTACAGTTATGGTTGAAGAGTTTCCTGTTCTTACCGGGAAAAGTGTTGAAATTATTGTCTGCGGTGATTGACTGTATGCTACAGATTCAGAAGATAGAAATACTGCTGTATTCCTTTAAGAAATAAAGGAATAAATCAGTATTGCTCAGATTAACCACTTATCTAATCCACAGGAATCTGCATTACAAATACATGGCCTGCTGTTTTGAGTGCCTCACTTCATTAATATCAGAACTGTGCATCACATCCCTGCAGATACAAAATCAACCCATATCGCAAAGCTGTTAAGTTTACAAATATAGGTTTAGGTTAAGATGACCTGTCATTACAGGCTCTGCTGACGCCTTTCTATTTGCATTAGGAATCAATCAGTATTTCAGTGCAGAAATTCAGCTGCAGAATTTGGCAGTATTCTTTAGAGCATCTAATATCATTGCTCTGTGCTGAGTGAGCGAGAGATAAATAGAGAAAAGAGGGAAAGGAGAGGCCAAGAGAGACTGAGCGAGGAGCTCGACTGGCCTCTGAAAGCCAATGCTTTTGCACTGGCTTTTGTTAGATTAATAAATGGAATCGTTTTAGCACCTGCTTTGTTTGCGTCTCACTCTGCCATTATATTTCATCGGTGCCGGTTTTGTCTCTCTGAATTAATATGCACATTTGGTGCAGGTTTGTTTTGCAAAGACTCTAAACAGCAGCCTTTCCTTATCATTGTACGTGCAGGCATCAGTGCGCTTGACAGACAGGTAAATACGCACAGAGACTGGCCTCGTAAGCCACTGAGCCATGTTAAAAGGGCAATGCACACCTTTGAACGATTGGGGAGAGGAGCTGAGTGGATGGGCACATCAGACATTTATCATACTCTTCTCCCTGTCTCTTCACACGCGCGCACACTCGGAATACATTTTTCCCATCAGCGACTAGATAGTTGTAGAAGTTCTCTGAGTGCTTATGAATGCAGAAGTGATGAATATGATGATAGTTTATCATTATTGTGATAATTATGCCACAATATTCTTTTCTGAATATATCATGGCAACAAATGCAGAGATAATTTCAGCTGATTTTTCATCATGGAAATTTGACTCAATTTCAAATACCATCAAAAGATATCTTTAAAAATATTTCTATTTTATTTTATATTTTTAAGGTGAGATTGAAAGATTTTATAATAAGTCCCACATTTTCATGTCACTACCGAAACGCATACAGTTTTAGCCTTATTTTAGCCACACCCCTTCATTTTAGAGCATCCCTGTCCCTCATGGCCACACACTCTCTGAAATAAAGGTAATAAACTGTCACTGGGGTGGAATTCTCAAGGCTACATCTCAGTACCTTTAGTCAGGGAACATAATTGTAGCATAACTCATTGAAATTAAGTTGTATTGACTCCACACACCCCGTCTCGTCTCCAGGCTTTTTATTTTATTGTTCTGTTGTAAGACATTAGGTTATGAAAATATACAAATACATACTTTTCCCCTGGGAAAACTTATTTGAGGTTCACAATTTGACCTTAAAACCACTGCTGTACCTTTGGGGGAAACATTTACACTGTTTGTACCTTGATGAGTGAAAAATGTACCTACCCAGAACCTCTTTGGTTCACAGATCCCAGTGAGCAGTTAGTTCCCATTGTAAATGTGGTAAAAATGGTAAAAAATAATTTGTTGGAATGTATCGAGCGAGACCTTGTAAACAACATCAATAGGGCATAGCAACTGCATCAACAGCATAGTAACAGGGAGCTGATTGCATGTCAGCCCATTACACACTTATTTTATTTATTTCTTGAGTTGTTGTTTTTACAAACATTTTGTTCATTCCAACCCAGAAAAATGAAAGGTAGGGACATTTATTGTGTGGTATGCATATGCCTTGAAGTATCTTGATGCAGTTCTTCCTTTATTGCCCACCCTTAGTTCTGTTGCGCAATAAGGACAAAATGCCATATTAGTATTATTATATTGCCACATAGTGTGATTGTGACACACCTTGCAGTACATTATGAACACATTTGTGAACCCTTAATCTCCTAGTGGACATGGCTTATATTATTTATATTAAATTATAGGTGTTTGTTGCTTGACTCATTGGTGTAGCTAGGATCTCATGGGCACCAGTGGAGCAAAAATCTCAGCTCATGAAAAGATTACTGTATAATTTACCTGTTTATTGTTAATTCTCAAACACGTTCTCAAGGCATGCCGTCCACCCACTAGCATCTCATATTGACTAATGCATACTTTAGACTGCATTATTTGGATTGCCACCCAAAAAAGTTCAAACTAAGGAAAACATGCTTAGTTTGATGAGTTCATTTGAAAGCAATCATTTTGATCTTTTAAGATTTTAGAATTATAGACAGACAGACAGACCTACCTACCTACCCACCCACCTACCTACTCACCTACCTACCGGAAAGGCTATTACGGAAGGTGATAATGAATACATGATGTTGCAGGTTGTGAAGGATCTGTTTGAAAACCACTACCATGGATGAGCTGAAGGAGATAAACTGATATTAATGCTCTCTGTATAATGCTGATGGAAGATAATTGGTGAGAAATGCTGTATGTAGCTCTTTCTGTGTCATGGATTGTACAGTTGTATCATTATCTGTATGAGGGGCCCAGTAAAGATTTCAGGGGGGCAGTCAGGCCCGCCATGCACCATAGGTTCCAGTGCAGTTGTCCCTGCTTGCCCCCTCCAGTAGTTACACCACTGTCTCAAGTCATCAGAACACCCATCTGGAAGTCTGTGCTCTGCTACAACATAGCAAATGCAAGATTCTTTAGAATTGCAAATACTGTATTATGCAGTCTGGTTGCAGAACCTGCCATAAAACAGCAGAAAGATGATCACTCTGAGCGCTCTCGAACAGCCAAGATAATCTCAGCGCAGTGCTTTTACCCAGAGCCTTAGTTAAAGTGTAATCAACGGCCTTTGCTCATCAGTATCATTTACGGTTATTTAAAATGTACTTCCTCCATCTCAGTTCATTTGATAGTCGCTGCATGAAGCACTTTATTTTATTGTGTGTGTGTGTGGAAGCCTGTGAGTGTGATCGCCTTTTTAAAGAAGGTTTTAGAAGTTCAGCAGAAGTGAGCATGGTATTAGCAAATGAGACACGTGCTGTTTGAATGGGCTTTTGCTTTAAGAAGGGCTCTCCGCTGGAGCAGGTTGAAAAGGGGAGCGGAGCGGCTGTTTAAAGAGACACTTTGTTTTGAAAAGGTGGAGCCGTGGGGGGTAAAGCTGAGGCTGTGAGCAGAGCAAAACAGATCAGGGGTATTTTTTTGCACTCGCAAAGGGCGTTTAAACACCCCGGCCCGCAGGCAAAGCCGAGACCTTTCAGGTTTTCCTGAACATAAAAAATGCCACTGATGGCTGCAGCTTAAGCAGGAGCCAAACTGAAGACTTTATTTGAAACCAAACTTACATTCACATACGTTACATTTTGAAGCATTTGTCATTCAACAGCAAGCTTCAGATAAAACTACAGACATATGTGCTGATGTACAGTCCTGAGAAATCTGAAAGAGTGATATGGAAAAGGCAGAAAACATCTAATTGTAAAAAAATTGTGATTTTGTCTATTATCCAGTGCTGCTAGCTAGGAGAGAGGAGCAGGTTAGCGTTAGCTTAGCTAGCGTGATAACAGTTCTGCTCGCCACAGAATGTTCTGGCTATCTAAAATACAGACACAAGTTTAGATGATAAATCTGGGGTATAGAAGTCGAGCAACGGGCTTTGAAGGGACAGAAAGCAAAAATAAATCTGTTCCATGCTGTTTAGAACTTTGGCTTGACCAGTTAACTTAACGTTAGCTTAGCACAGAGGCTTTAGACCCGAACAGCGCTGCTCACCACAGTACAGACTTGATTCTGACTGACTGCTGCTCTGCTGAAACAAGCATAGATGATAAAACCTAATGTCTGAGAGAGAAAAAGTTTGCGTGACTGATGTTGGACTGACTGAAAGCCGAAACTAAATCTGTTTGGGACATAGCGTTTCAGCTAAACTGATGTTGGCTTAGGTAGCAGGTCACTTGCAGTATATTACTGCAAGCACTTGGTTCCAGCTAAAATGACACCTGATTAGAGATTATCTGACAGCACAAAGTGGAGTGACAGGTGTTTGAGTAAAAGCTGAGCTCAAACGTCTTCTGTGATGTGTGTGTGTGTGTGTGTGTGCCATCGATGAGCTGCTATCAGTAAGTAGTAAGTAAGTAAGTGATACTATTTTGATCCCACAACCGGGGAAATTCCACCTCCACATTTAACCCATCCGTGAAGTGAAACACCACATACACACTAGTGAACACACACACTAGGGGGCAGTGAGCACACTTGCCCGGAGCGGTGGGCAGCCCTATCCACGGCGCCCGGGGAGCAGTTGGGGGTTAGGTGTCTTGCTCAAGGACACCTCAGTCATGGACTGTCGGCCCTGGGGATCGAACCGGCAACCTTCCGATCACAGGGCCAGCTCCCTAACCTCCAGCCCACGACTGCCCCAGTCATGCTTGCTTTTTCCTGTTTTTCCTGACTGTGGTTGTTAGGCATCAGGAGGTCTCTTAAAAGATGTTTTATTCAATATATGTGTTTGAAAAACCAAGACTCTATTAAATGATAAATTATATACTCTAATTATGTTTTTGTAGTAAATTCTTGATAACCTATCTGCTTTGAGATTTGACAGCCATATTTCAAATACAAGTAATTCTGGATATAAATTTTTATCTTCATTCTCCATCTTTTACGTTTTACAGCTTTCTCAAATATTATGGAATCATCTAAAGCTCTGTTCACTTTTTTAAATCACATATAACACTTCATCATTTTTACAGCTTCCTACAAATGATTTGAAATCGGGGAAGTTGTAGAGTAGTAGCATCATAATGCAGCCATTGTATACGGATATGGATCTTCACCAAAATTGTTTTTATATTGATCAAAACAGTGATTCAACACTTTTGAACGCTAGTCTGCACCTTTATAGCCATAACTATATGGCCATAGCCATATAGCCCAGCCCAAAATGTGATGCCTGCTGCGTCAGCCTCATAAATCCAGTGCAAAAGTAAAGCATACGATTGTGTCTTGTCAGATTGATTACTTTTGTGCTCACTAGAAAACTGTACATTTTGGAATTTGCATTTTAGTTAGACGTTTTATTGTACAGGGCTCTAAGCAGTTTATAAATGTGTTTTGGCAAATATGAATAGATTTGAAGAAAGATGGCTCTGTAATTTGTGTCCTATGTGGATGTACAAGTTGTTTGTGTGTTCTCCAAACACAAAAACCCAACCTCAACAACTTTTGCAATTGATATATTGTAGATTTTCAGTTTAATTAAATTTCAGTTAGTGGCCAAGAAATCCTAGCAAATAGGAGAAGACCCTGCGGGAAATTAGTGCTGTGAAATTTCAATCAATGTTAAATTTCATACTGGCACTGCATTGCGTGGCTCCCAAAGCCTGTGTTCAGACAAATTTTATTACAGCGAGAGGTTATCATATCAACCAGAATGCTGTGTGTGGAGGAAAGCAAGCAGGTTTCTCTGTTTGGGTGGCATATTAAAGGCCTAGTGGATACCAATGCTGTTTTTATGGACTCCATACTGTGCACCATTCTGCGCTATGAGACATTTCAGTAAAAGAAGGGCATGACAATTACCCAATACATTGAATCAGGTCTGTTAGAGCAGGAAAAGCATGAAAATACGTTATATATGCATATTGATCTAGGATGGAGAACTGCTGAGTGATGTTGAGGGCAACATTTACATTTATGGCATTTGGCAGAAGCTCTTATCCAGAGTAACTCACAGCTTTTAACCATGTTACAGATGTGGGCAAATGTATTGTTTGGAGTATTGCCCAAGGACTCTTATTGGTATGATGTGATATTGGTATGAGTGCTTGCCTGGGCAGGGAATCAAACCCTGGTCTGTTGCATGGAGACCAAAGTTATCCACTTTACTCTGCTGAGATGTGTGTTTGTGAGCAGCAGGTGCCATGCCAAAAATGACTCTATGCCAATATGTGCTCTCTATTCGTCTCAAACTGATGTTCGATTTGCCAAGACCAACACACAGTCTGCACACCGTCTACTGATTGCAGCATGCTATTGAATCACAGGGTACAAAAGCAGCAGTGAAACAGTGGAGTTGTCAACAAGCTCAAGACAAAAGGGAAAGTGCAAGTGGCAAAAAGGTGTTAAGTGTAATAAGGTATTTTCCATGTTGTAAAAAATGACTGTTAATTTACAGCAGAGTTGGCAGGCAGTTACTCTAATTAGTATTTACTGCACTCATTCTGCACTGCTTGTTAACAGTTATGAGATATTGTACTGTATTTTATAAATGTAGTTGTCTTTACAAGACCTAGACAATGCATATTAACAGCAGAACATTAGCTATCTACAGTGTCCTATTTTCTTAACATTATCTATATGCACACATGCTAAGAAATGAAAGCAGTTAAACTTCAAACAGTTTTAAAATTGCAGTTAAATTGCATCTTAAATACAATTTTAAAAATCCAAAATACTAGCAAAAGACTCAACAGGTTCTTTTGTGAGAAAGTGAATATACACCACAGTTAGCTTGGCACTACCACACCACTGCCAATCCCATGGAGACTGAATCCTATAACTGTCTGATATTAGCATCGGCAATAAGCAATGGTAATAAGATACTTTCAGAGAAAAAGGAAACCTTACAAACTAAAAGATCCTACATTAAAGTTTGCTGTATCATTACATATGTGACAAAAATAAGATGAACTAATTTGAACATATCATGCTTTATTTAATGTTGGTACAGGTTTGGTTAGATATAATTGAATGCTGTTAGATACCTAGCTAGGCTAAGGTAATGTTAACTAACTTTACTACTACTATTACGCACATGCACACACATTTTTTAATCCGCTTATCCTCCTGGGTCACGGGGAACTTTACTACTACATAAGTGTAAATTTGTTGCATTTACCCTGATTTACTATAATATATAAAAACAACTCAGCTAAAAACTTTTGGTGCCTTTTTCTTTTCTGTAAAGCCGATGATGCTGTATTATTATGTATACAGTATACATGAAGATGCTATATGCATTTGGCAACACTTTTCCTTAAGGTTGGCTACATAATACATTCGTAACATTGCACGTAAACACTGTAGCATGCTTAAATCAACATCCATAAGGCCTTTCTTTTTTTTTTAATTTAAAATGACCTCACTTTACCCCTTAAGTGCTTTGACACTCCTGCATGTTAATTATTTGTTTTTTCTTAAACATTTGTATTTTGCAGTTGGTTACTTTTTCTCCCTTTTACTCTCAGTCTCTCAGTAAAATGACGAAGCAATCCATATTAACATCATGTAAAACATATATACTTTATGAATATTGATTTAAACATTCATGAACATATTATGAAGTGTTTATGTAAGGTGTTATGAATGTGTAATGTAGACACCCTTTAAGTAAATTATCTATTATTTCAATATTGCTACAATAATATTACTGTAGCCATACAATAAAGTGTTTCAAACAGCATAATCTGCCTGTACTATAAATATTTTCCCAGAATTCAACACGTGATACTGTATACAACTGTAAAACATGTATAGTGCCATACTGAACTAAATTCTACAGGGGTGTAATTTTACCCTAACTCAAAAAACAACAGCACATGAAGAAAACAAATCTGAAACAATACCAATCATTTACACCTGGCTTTTATTTAGGCAATGAAAGTTCTGTGGTTGTTAAGCTGTTACTAGGTCTTTGTTATGCTATGACGGGTGATTACTAAGGTGTTGCTAGCCTGTTGCAGTTAGATTGCTGCTGTTCATTTATCATAAGAGAAAAATTTGATTTGAACACTGTATGAAAATCCTGCATGTGATCGGTCCCAAAAACACAAGCACACTATTACTGTACAGGCTCTATGTTCCTGCAGAGTTTCAAAGTTCTACCTTGAGAACTTGCAGCCCATGAAATGCGACCCAACATAGAGCAGTAAAATGAAGAACATTAAGTAGGCTTTGTCAAGCCTACTTAACTACATTATTTTGATTAATATGTTGAATAAATGTTATTACAGTTTGGTTACTGACCCATACTAGCCTTATTATACTGTTTTGTCATCTTTCAGTATATCACACTCTTTTTTTTTTACAACGGAGTAAGAGATTTCTTTATAGCTATGTCTATATTTCATTCTATTTATATTCAAGGTTATTGTTTCTAGAGGGTGGATCTAACCAACCCCCAACACCCTCCCTCACCCCTCTCTGTCTCATTCCAAGAGAGTATATTAGTGAACTGCATGTACAATGTTGGCTGCAAATGTGACTAGAATAAGTCAGGATGATTAAAGTCAAAACAATATTGGCCATCAGAGCCAAACCAGGCCCTTGTAACCTCGACTAGCCTCACTGCATTTTCATTAGCACTGCCCTGCCTTACAATGCAGCTCATTCACTAAAGTAAATAAAGCAAACACTGTACCCCCTGTGCATTATCAGGCCAGGAGACAGGCCCTTGCATTAGCCAATGATCAGGAGAGTTATTAGACAGCTGATGAGATAGATATGGAACCTAATAAATGATGGAGCCCTCCTCTGAAAATGGATAGAATTATTAACTGGCTGTGGCATCTCTGAGCTGCGGCGTGGGAGCTGGCGTGTAAGTAATCAAAAGATTGATGATGGCCAAAATAGACTTTTCTCTCTTCGCTTTGGCAGTGTGCTCAGAATGTTTGAGTGGGTGTTTTTTGCTTTCTTTCTTCTCCTGTCCAGATAAAAAAAAAAAAAAAATTAGTTTGTTTGTTAGTTGAAGTAAAATCACACAGTGATATGTATTCACAACCTGACATGATGTTTTATGAAGTAAATGACATTGTATTGACGTAGCGCTCTTTATTCTCATAACATGCATAAGCATTGAATAACATATTTAAAATGAAGTGCTTGAGTTCTTATGAGGAGCTTACGTCAGTATTCGCAAGGTGGTAGGATGTAATGAAGCAAACTGCACTGTATTGACATAAAGGCCTTTAAACTTAATGTCTTAATAACAGACATTTGTTCTGTTTATAACAATGTTATGAAGCATTGTTCTTAAACAATAGAACTTATAAGGCGGGGACAAGTCCATGAAAGTAAGGCTTTGTTTCAGTTCTACCAAAATTGATATCCCACTATCTGTATACCATCATCAGACTGCATGACCATTCCACACATTCCTTTATCCTTCTCCTCCTTTTCACCTTCTCTTTCACTGTTTGTCCTTTCAAAGCACGCCTCAGGGATCCAGCAGTGGGAAGAATAAATAACTCAATTTTCACGCCTCCCTCTCAGTGTCTCAGGTGCTCTTTACGGGTCTAGGTGAGCCGTTTTTGCTGCAGTGTAGATCTTTCTTACCGCAGTCAGGGTCTGTAAAGTGTGGAGGCTTCCTACGGTTTCCCCCGGCCTGAAGTTTTGGCGCTCAGTGTAACGGAGGCTTGCAGTGGTGTAAATTTCGCAATGAACTTATTCAGTTGTGATTTTGTTATAGTTTACAGTTCAGTGCATCGCAAAATATTGAATTCAATTTAATTTGAACTATTTTGGCTCAGAGTTAGTTACTTTTTTACACAGTAGTGGAAAATAGATGAAAAGATTTATGTTCTCACTGCTAGATGCTAAAGAGCTAGCATTAGCCATAACTAGTAGGGATGTAAAAATGCATTTCTGGGAACTTGGAAAAATACATGTCTATAATTTTAGTACATTTTACTTTGATAAAATAATCCTTCTATGTAAAAGCTGCAGGTGTTACAGTACTACTCCTGTTTCATTGTTCTGTTCTGGATGGAAATAAAAGGGTTACATTTTTGAAATACTCATCAGAAATCAGGGATTGTTTTTGTCTGTGGATTCTATATATATATATATATATATATATATATATATATATATATATATATATATATATATATATATATATATATAGGTAAGCAGTCTCTCTCAATTACTTAGGGTTTAAAGAGCTGTAGAGAAAGCCAAGCTCATTAGATTAACTGTCAGTACAGAGAGTGACAGAGGAATCAACCAGTCACGTTTTGATTTCCAATGGACTGGATCAGTCTCATAAGAAAAAAAATCACTCCAGGCCTTCTGAAAGTTCTAGATACATAACTGACTGAATACAAGTGGCAGCCTAATCAGGGCGATGTCTACCAAAAAAGTCACAGTGAAACTGCCACAAAGTAAAATATATGCTAATATGTTTGTCACAAGCTTCAAGTAGAACATGTAAAACAGGAGTGTCCTTTAAAAGCTTTAAATGTCTGTGTGTAATCTAGAATGCTCATCTTAGGACTAACATACTACTAGAATCCCATAGCATTGCTAGCAGAAGGTTTGGTTTATCATAGAGGTATTTTTCCTAATGTTTTGACATGTACATCCTGAGCTGAAGGATATATGGAATAGCTCTAATAGTCACGGATTGCCACTGAATAATAATATATACCATATCAGATAGTATCACAGTGTATTGTATTGTATTGCTGTGACTAGCACAGTAGCTTGTGGCTAGTGTGCTGGCTTGGGCAAAGTGGTTATGGGATATTCAGTCTAATCATATAAGACTAGACTTTTTGAATGAGGGTAGAGCTATAAATCCAAAAATGAAAACCCCAATAACATCTCAAAAACATATTTGAAATCACTGATAAAGGTTTGACAGAAATTGCATGAATAGCTTATAGCCTTTAACTGCCAAACCAGTTGGCTTCTATATTTGAAGGTCAGGATTTTCCCTGTAAACAGATGCCATGTTGAGTGTTAGAAAAGTTCACATTCATTTTCTAATCAGTGACCTGTCTCCTCCTCCTTCATAATGCCTCTGGCTTGACATAACATATTAGCTTGTGGCAAGAGCTTTAGATTGGGATGCTTTAATTTTAAAATATCTTACTTTCTTACTTTTATTACTTTTATTACTCTTACATACTTTTATAATGTCCAGTGCCCAAACCAAAATGGATCACTAACATATTAATGTAAGACACATTCTCAGACATGCCTTATTTTGGCTGCATTTAAAAAAAAAAAAGGTTTTGAGTTGAGACACCGCTATATTGTATTGAATCCTGAAATTATTTATTTATTGTTGCACCCCTTTTAACTGCCATATCTCTCGCCTCCTCCTTTTCTGACACTCTGGTATTGAATATCATTATAATTTGTAAAACGCTAAAAGTAATTACTTGCAATTAATCATATGTTGTGTAGCTAAGCATGATAAGTTAATCATCTTTTTTTCCAATTTAAAAAGCAGTGCATTCTGTTGTAGCTACATGATTGGACCAAATAAGCCTCATTAGAATCTAGGGGAAGCTCAGATTACAGCACAAACACAAGGAGCGCAACTTCATTCGCTTCTCATCACGCCATTACGTCACTGTCTTTACATAGAAGATAGTGGTTTACTACTGTGTTAATGTTTGTTTTTCAGTTTTTATTAAAATTTTAAAAAATAGCTGTTGTCTTTTACATTGTGTGCAAAATTCATGATGAAAAGACCAAACGTAACAGGCTAAAATGACTTGGAATAATGTCTGGTTCTGTTGACTTACATTAAAAGTAGAGTTTTTTTCCTTCTTCTGTAAAGTTACCATTTTGGAGATACAAGGTTTTGTTCCAACAACAGTGAGATAAAACCATTAAAAGCATTTAACATTGTATTTGAATGAGAGTTCTGCAGTCGCAGATTCTGCTGTAGCAACATTCAACCTGCTCTACTACAGATGCTTGCAAGACTCAAACTAGGTAAATGCATGAATGACCTTATAATGTTATAATAATATGATTCATTAATAACACATTAACTTCGGGAACCCAATTACAATTGATTCTATTGTTGATTCGTCACTATCAGATCCGCTTTTACACCCCTAGTTCACCCCTTTAGCTTGCATCTTCCGCTAAACAGGCTACACTAGAACAGCTCCCTTTGATTTGCCACGAGCTTCCTTGTAACTGCAAATGTCCTTCTAATGAACCCCAGTACATTAGATGTTTACTAATGACTCGAGTGAAAGCTGGTGCTTTACCTCAGTTTGCAAAGCTTTATTTGCCATTTAATGCAGAGGTGATATAAAAGGCTGCATCCCATCTTCAGTCTGACTTCTTGGATCCTCATGGCAGAACATCAGTGTTCCTGTTAATGTTTATATGATTATTATGGGGTGTATAATAAGGCGGTTAGATGTCCAGCTGTCACACGAGAGGTGCCTGTTACGGTCCAGTGCAGTCTCATCATATCAGCTTCTACAGCTCTGACTGAGTGGCACTGCTTAGTTGCTCCTGTTAAAGCTCACCAAAATCATTTGGCCTATCAAATTATTATTAACACTTAACAGCTGCAGTTATTACCAGTGATAACAAAAGCATGTTGTAATTCAGTATTAATTATTTCTAACTCGTAGCTCAAATAAACAGATTCTAAGGCGGAGATGTTTTATTATGGTTTGAATGATTAAGTTACAGTTGTAGGTACAGTTTATACTGTCCGTTAAAGGCCTCGTTTACAATGCTTTTTTGTTGTTTTCAGAAATCAAAACAAACAGAAAACGTCAAAAGGGCAGGCAGAGCAACATTGGAATGCAAATGTAATTCATTGTATAACATATTGGGTAATGAAACATGTGATTAGATAATAATATTTAATTAGTATTTCAAAGCAAAAGGCTAAAATTACTGCTATCAGAAAAAAAGGCATCACATCTGCATAATTGCTACATTGCAGACCCGCACTGGATCTATGAATGCGTAACATTTTAATGAAATCATCCTTAAAATTTAAACTTCCAGAGCTGCTGAAGGCACATGTCTGGAAATTCCACCCATTCTCCAAAATTTATGCATAACTAAAAAGAATTAAACTAACTAAACTCAGTCAGAGACATTGTTTTACAGTAGTTTTGATCTAAAGTTTTTGGTCTATAAAGTATAAATGAAATAAAATAGACAACTATAAAATACATAATGAGCAGAGACGTACAAATCAAAATAGTCTCTTTTTTGGTTTTACTATTATTAGGATTCCATATAAAAACTCACAAGACACGTGTAGGTTCACTAGTGGTTTTGCGTGGTGTTTTACACCACTGTAAATAAGCCGATAAGTCGGTTCCTCAGAATGAGCTGTTTTGCATCAAACCAGTCTGAATGACTTTGTTTACATCTCAGTGACAAAATTACCGAGGAATTTTGAAAAATAGATGAAATTCCCCTTCAACTCTACTGTGTTTGTAACTGTAGTTTGGTTCTGTCTCTTTCTGAAGTTCTCCTGCCCTGTGGTGGCCGAGAGAAGGAATGTGTAATAACAGTCTTCGCTGTGAGGTCATGCAGTTGAACCCTTCAGCAGAGCACACAGCAGTAATCGCTCTCTGTGGACTAACCCCGGTGCCAGCGCGGCTGAATGTGAAAGCAGAGCTGCATGTTTGCTTGTTGTTTGTCCTGTGTGGCAGATGTGCGAACGACAAAACCCATGTACACAAACACACTCACATGCATGCCTGAAGCAGAGCACTCTGGTAGTGAGGGGTGGACATGATTCATATACGTGAGTGCCTGTGATTTTAACATCCCACAGAGCTTTCCTCTTTGTAGACTCGCTCTCTCATTCTCTCATTCTCTCTCTGTGTCTTTCTTTCTTTCTTTTTAGCATCTATATTTACAGTGATTGCACTCAGGTATCAGTAATACACAGTTCATTTATAAGTGCAACTGATATGTATGAATGTGTGTGTGTGTGTGTTTGTGTATGTATGTATGTGTGTGTGTATGTATGTGTATATATATATATATATATATATATATATATATATGCATAATCGATCAATTTACATTGTGTGTAAATTTCATAATGAATGCATGAATGCACCAAAACAAATGACTCAAAATTACTTGGAAAATAGTCTGGTTGTGTTGACTTGTGGGCTGCTTCAGATCTGAAAACATCCACAGGTGTTTCTTTCTGTCCTTCCAGTGTGAGAAGACCACTCAGTGCTATGGGTCTGAAAGGACATATATTTGACATGAACCTTCATTAAAGATGATTAAGAAATCAAATATGCTGCTGTTGTTCTCGAACAATAAACTGGCCGCCCCAGAAATCCAGATCTCAACATCAAGCAAGCAAACAAAGTTTATTTATATAGCACTTTTTACAACAGGTGTTGTCACAAAGCAGCTTTACAAAACAAGTATTACAGAAAGAAAAAGAAAAATCCGGGTCCAAGCCCCCATGAGCAAGCCAGTGGTGACAGTGGCAAGGAAAAACTCCCTAAAAGAGGAAGAAACCTTGAGAGAAACCAAGACTCAGAAGGAGAACCCATCCTCCTCTGGTCGACACCATTGTTAGTGTAAAGTATTATAGTATTATAGTACAAAGTGAGGAAAAAAACAGTGTTTCATTAGTTTATGATTATGCAGCAGCAGCAGCATCTGAGGGTTAGGATTGCACAGCATTGTACAGCAAGAAGCTCAGTGGTGGTCAAGCCAGTTCAGAAGGCTTGACGAGCAGTGGCAACAGCATCAGACGCACAGGGTGGGCAGCTGTTCAACTCGGCAAAGAAAGTAAAGAAAAACACAGAGGTGTAAAGAGTGACTGATCACAGATTACAGTGTTAACAGAGCAGCAGAGAATCCGGCAGGTCTAGATCTGACAGGGAAAACTAATTACCAAAGGCTCGACTATACAAGTAAGTTTTTAGCCTAGACTTAAAAACTAAGCTGTGTCTGATTCCCGAACATTAACAGGAAGATTATTCCAAAGCTGGGGGGCTTTGTATGAGAAAGCTCTCAACATCGCGGCATGTGTTTGGGATTTATTTGGAATGAGAAGCAGGTAACGCAAAAACCAACTGCTAAGACCGAACTTTGGAGGAGTGGACAACAATGATGGAAGCTGTAATAAAGGATAGACACTAAATATTGAAAAAAATGAAATAATATTTATTTGTTGGGGCCTCTGTGTAATTTTGTGTTAAATATGTTTAGAAATAAAAATTAAAAACTTGTACTTAATTGCTGTTTTGATTGTAAATGAAATAAACAAAGGAGTTTTCTGATAGGACTGTATGTTGTGAGGCTTTTATAAATAGGGACCCTGTGAAAACACTTCCTCATCCTTCACTGCCTGCATGATCTATGCTGTCACACACATGCCATACCTGGGACATTGATGGGTCTGACACTGCAGAATGAATCACCAGCAAACAGGCCGGCCTCACTTCTTTTACATACACAACACACCCAGATGACTGTTTTGGCCCTTAAATGACAAATGGAATAGACATAATTAATTGCCATTAGTAAAGGCAGCCATCTCTTTGAGATAATTTGTTTGCCATGTGTGTCGGCGGCTCCTGGGCTGGAGTGGTGATTAATGGGAAGTGCGGCTGCAGCTGGCCTCTCCGCAGCGCTCGCTGTTGTTTTACATTACTGGCCCATAATGGAGGGCTTTTGCTGCCGTTTGGCGCGGCACAGCCTGTCTGCCTGTCTCCTTGCTTTTCTTCTCTAAGGTGACTTTGAGCCGTGTTGCTGCACGCACGCTGTTCGTATGGCCGTGACAGCAAAGCTAAAGCCGTCATTGGATGGAAAAGGGGCCTGTGGATAATGATACAGTCTATAATTGTTATTATTATGGAAGGCCTTTATCTTCTTTAATAGACAGCGCCGAAAGAGCCAGGATGGGGCTGCTCTCTGCGCCTGTTTTTGTCAGGAAGGCTGTGGCTGCTGTGTGTTGCAGTTGTCAGTATTTAGGTCAAACAGAGGCGTCCTAACAGGAAATCCCAGCTGACAAGCACGGCGGAGGTGAGATATTAGAGGAGACAGCTTGTCTGAGAGTGGATGACATGCCTACAGATTGAAACAAACACTCCTTGGAGTACCTAAATCTCGGCCCAGGCCATTAACACAGCTCCCCCCAGTACTTTCCTCCCTACCTGAAACTCCGCAGAGCAACTGTAGCCACACGTGCCTGTCCTTCACAGCCTCCTTCAAGGTCAAAGCACTCCAATTTTGACCGTTTCACAGCGTGTGGAAGTCATTGGAAAGCCCTATTTACCCCAGGGAGGGGGCAGGAAGTCAGTGTGCCATTGAAAAGCCATTGTTTGAGCATGTGCCGGAGGGATGGCGGGAGCTGCGGTGACCGATGCATTCTTATCTGCCACAGATATCTGCCAGTTCAGCCACTCACATGCTGGCCTTGCAGAGTGCGCTCATTAGATTTAGTGCTGTGCTCTGTTAAAAGCCTTTCTGTCTGTCTTGCCCAGTATTGATCAGCCCACCACCTGGACAGATTACAACAGGAAGGTTTGAATACATCTGCTTTTTTTGAAAGATAGTTAAATCAAACGAGAGCCTCTTTATGTTGTCTATAAATAATCACACACAGTCGATAGGGCTGATGGTGCTCAGGGCCTGATATAGGGCCTGGCACAAGCCTAAAGCTGCAGTTTTTGGGCGGTGGACATGAAATAAATCTTTGAATACAATTTGGTTATTAACTGAAAACTGAAATAAAACGACCAAATAATAACCAGATATTGTTGCAAAGCAGCTTTACAGAAAAAAAGCCAGGCCCGAGCCCCCATGAGTGTTGCCAATGGCGACAGTGGCAAGGCAAAACTCTCTAAGAACAGGAGCAGCCACTAAAAGGGGAACCCCTCCTCCTCAATAACGATAATGAAAGAGCAAAAAGAGCAGAGAATAATGTTTTAATATTTGTATAAAGTATTAAAATACAGAAATGGGGAAAAGCAGGTTAAGTAATGGCCATAATTAAATAGTTCGAGTCCGTGCAGCAGTAACATCAACAGGAGGGTCAGTGGCATGCAGATGAGGTTTGCCCTGCGTTGTACAGCAGGACAGTATTTCATATTTTATTTCGGTTATATATTTGGTTTGGAGTTTTCAGAATATCTATAATCTTTCACACAGACATTTTATTACTAAGACAATTATTTTTTGTCATATTATTTCAGTAGTATTCATGTTTTCTGAGCTTTTGAACTTTTTCTGTAATTCAGAAAGTTAAATAAATCAGGTTTGAGTCGGTGGAATGGCACATTGGAGATCTCTGGTTTGAATTGTATATATTTAGATTAGTGCCCCAACACAGTAAGTTGATAAATAATTCTAAAAAGCAAGTGATGATTGAGGTGTCCCAGAACTTCTGTTGAGCACTGTATGCATTGGAGGGAGGTCCACATGCATAGGAGAATTGCAAAAAAAAAGTGTCTGAAGATAGCAGGAATGCACCTAATTACATATTCTACTCGCTTTACTACATTTGAGAAACTCACTGTGTCCAGCTTTGCATTGAGAAACTTTCTTTGACAACAAAAGCAGCCATAGCTGTTAGACTAGGGGTCACCAACATATGGCTCTTTTACTACCCTGTTGCAGCTCCACAGCAGAATTAGATTTTAGGTAAAAAATAAATGAATCCTACTTAACTGTAAAACAAAGCTCTGCTGATCGTTCAACACAGTTTTAACAATAAATGATCTTAAATGCTGGTGTTAATGTAGAACTTCTAATTCACCCTTAAACCCTGAAGATTGGCACACAGACTGCTGGTCACATAGCAACGCAGACAAACAACAGTCTTGCAAAGCTAGTAGCTAACGACAAAGTGAAGACAAAGATTTAGGATGGACATCGATGATTTATAGATAAATGGGCTTGTTTGCATTGATAATAAGTACAGCTGGTTTTCTGATATGTTTAATAAGAAACAGTCAAACACTAAAAATTCACAAGGCTGAAGTCGCTTCTCATTTGCCAGCTTCTTGTTTGAATTTTCCCATTCAAGCTGTCTGATGATGATGTGCTCACAGCAGGTCGAAATGATGCAGTGGCTGGCTTCACCGACTGGGAGGGAGCTTGTGTTTGCCTTTAAACTCCTAGTACTGGTGGTATCATGTGATTGAGAGAATCCTAGCTAGTGGGTGGGATATGACTTAATTGGACAGAAATTTTTTAAAAATTCCCCCAAAAAGTTCAATTTTCCCAACTTTTGGAGCCTGTATTATTCTGTATATAATTTTATGGCACATGTCTACTTGACCTGCATGTATATAGACGTTCATTTCTACATATGCACAGATATTCACACGTCTTGTATGTACATCGCCCATCGTTTTCTTATTCCTCTTTATTCTGCATTATATTTATCATATTTCATTTTACTCAGTACTTGTTAATAGTCTGGGTGCCGTCTTGTCTGTTTAGTATTTTACATGTCACGTATGTGTGCACTCACCAAGGCAAATTCTTGTATATGTATAACATATTTGGCAAAATAGTGATTCTGAGTCTGATTCTGAAAGTCCAAGCAAATCCACTGTTACGCTACAGAAAATTAAGAGTACAAAAATAATCCTCATAACTTTTTTCCACTTTAAATCAACAGCAACTGAGGTTGCTCTATAGGTAAGTGAACTCTTTTGAGACTGCTTAATAACTCGTCAGTGATAATTTATGCAGTTTGAACAGTGATAATTGGCAGTGCATTATGCTGTGTTTGACTAAACTTAGGAGGTGGGAATTGTTGTTAAATCCTAAATTTATTTTGGAATGTTGTTAAATCCTAACATTGCTGTTAAGCATAAACATCTATTTCTTGTTGGCTTCATTAAACTCTTAGCTCAGGACAGAACTATATGACTTCTTTGCCTTCGTGACTGTTGTCTGCTTGGCTCTGTACATGGCCATCACCATCATTTTCTTTCAGTGGCCCATATTTCTTTGTCTCAGGTCTAAATGTTTTGTTTCCTGCTGGATTTCGAACTGCACAAACTCCGCCCCGCTCCAGCCGTGTACACACCTTCTAGACAACCAAGATCTGCTCCATCCTTGCATTGTCTAGTGTGTAGGCACCCTTAGCCCTCTGTTTTGCGCATTCACGTCTAGTTTTAGGGTGTCTTGGTTTTTGTAGAGATACAAGGGTAGGGCGAAGTGTCGGGGCTAAATGGCCCTCCAAACAGAGTGTTACCAGAAAAAAGAAAAATCGGCAAGATAACTGAACAAGTGACCAAAGAAACCCACAAATATGAGTATTTTCTCAGTTAGTAACTATCATATTATCTTAATTTAATGTTGTTATGATGTGTTATGGTCATTTTCTTCATAAAAAGCATAACAATCACTAATAGCATGCTAATGTTTCGGTAGCTAGCTAGCTAACTTTCCCAATCCACCTTAAATAGTCCAGCAGTTCTGATGCCTGAAGAGCCAGAATGTAACTGCTGCACCATTTAAGGTGGAACGGGAAAATTTGAACAAGAAGGTGGTGAACATCTGACTTCAGCTTCGTATTACCAAAGAATTAGAGGTGGGCGATAATAAATAATTGCCCCCCTCTTTGAAGGCAAATGACGCCCTAAATGTAACTAAAGCCCAGCACTGAGGAGCTGAACTTTACCCTCCTCTGCTGTCACTGCAGACTGGCAGTCGCCTACAGAGCAGCGCTAGTAGCTGATAAAGTAGTGATGTTTTTGTTTTTTTTTTGTTTTTTTTGAGGGTCGCATTTCATAGGGCGAGATTTCAGCCATCTACCTTTACCTCTTGTAATTCAGTTCCAAATGGTTGACAGGGGTAGGGGTAAAAAAGAAGAAATGGGATTGGGCCTAAGTCTGCGAATTCTATAGTTGTTATGAAATCCCATTGATACTGTAGGTTATCATAGATTGTCATATGCCCAATCAGTTGTATGCAAAAGTTTAAATACCCCTGGTCAAATAACATGTTTTGTTGATTGAAAATATCATTAAAGCAAACTTTAATATGCCTTTTTTTTCATTTTCTGCAACTTTTAATGCACAAGTTAATACTTTGGGGGGGGTTGGGTAAAACATAACGTTTTAAATATGCCATAACTTTTGCACAACCTACATTTTGTGTTTTATTTTTCACAATATGTCAATTTCAGCAATTAAACTATAATTGTGCATTAAAATGTGCAGAAGTGTGTTCTCTGCAGAGGATCTGTAACTTATCTGCACTTAGAAAATCAACAAAATATATCATTTGAAAAAGGGCGCGCCAACTTTTGTGTACGGCTATATTTATATAGAGTGGAGCACAGGGAGATGCGCCGGGTGCCGTCATGCATGCCCTGCAGTTTCTTTACTGCAGTTTACAGTGATCTTAGTATCCTGCAGAGTCCAGCTGGTGCAGTGAAAAGGAGAGAGCAAGTTTTTTGTAATGCATTTTGTGCACTGTCCTTCTGCCTCACCACAATGGCCTGATATTCGCTCAGGTGACAGAGGAGGGCCATATGGAGAGTGCTTTTATTCTGTGTTGCAGGGCCCAGTAGGTGTAATTGCGTTGTCCCTTTGGAAAAATTCAATCTAGTGGGATGCGACAGGCCAGCTGTGTTCAGGTAATGTGCAGGTAGAAATGATCTGCTGTTCTCTACAGTCGTCCTCTCCAACAGAGTCAGTCCCTCTCTCTGTGTCCCTCTCTTCTCTCTCTCTCTCTCTCTCTCTCTCTCTCTCTCTCTCTCTCTCTCTCTCTCTCTCCCTCTCTCTCTCTCTCTCTCGTGGGTAATGGTGTTAGGGCAGAGTGTCAGAGTGACTGCTGTTCTCTGGATGGTGCGCTCGTGTCATGTTCAGAGTTGTGGGGCAGAGCCGTTGGATTTCGTCAAGTGTCCTTGGAAACGAGGGCAAACTTCTCCTCTATCTCCATCTTTTTCTCTCTTCTCTCTTCTTTTCTTCTCTCTTGTCTTCCCTTCTTTTTTCTTTTCTAGAGTCATTTAATCTTTTCTATTTCTTCACTTCTTCTGTTCTCTTCTCTCGTCTTCTCTCCAGTCATCAATTTTTTTTTAGTCTTCACTTCTCTTTTTTGTCCTCTTCCATTCTGTTCTCTTTTCTTCTCTTCAGTCATCTAATTTTTCCCTTGACTTGTCTTCTCCTTTCTCTCCTCTACAGTTCATCTAATCTTTTATATTCCCTTCTCTTCTCTTCTTCTATTTTATTTTCTTCTCCAGTCATCTAATCTCTTTCGTCTCTTCTTTTCTCTTCTCTTGTCTTCTCTTCAGTTATCTAATCTTTTCTAGTCCTCGTTTTTTCTCTTCTCTTTTCCTCTTCTGTTCTCTTCTTCTCTTCTGTTCTCTTATTCTCTTCTCTAGTCATCTAATCTCTTCTCTTCTCTTCTATCCAGCCGTCAAAGTTTTTCCCTTTCTCTCTTTTCTTTCCCTTTTCTCTTTTCTACAGTCATTTAATCTCTTCTCTTTCTTCACTTCTTCTCTTCATTTGTTTTCTCTCGTCTTCTCTTAAGTCATCTAATCTTTTATATTCCCTTATATTATATTCCTCTTCTTCTATTTTATTTTCTTCTCCAGTTATCTAATCTAATTTGTGTTTCATCATCTCTTCATTTTCTTCAATTTTCTTTAGTCTGGTCTCTTCCCTTTGCTCTGCTCTTCTCTGCTGTCATCTTTTTGCTTGCTTCTCTTCTCTTCTCTTCTCTTCTCTTCTCTTCTCTTCTCTTCTCTTCTCTTCTCTTCTCTTCTCTCTCACTGACCTGTGCTGTGACCCTCTCAGTGAAGCAGGGTATGAGTCCCTCTTGTGTGAGGAACAGTAGGAGTGTTGGGTCTCTGCTCCTCTCCTGTTTCACTTTCCTGTGCTGTGCTGGTTATTTTTAGAGTGCTGTTGAAAGGAACTGTCCTGTGGCTGTTCCTAACACTAAATCACCCCCCACCCACCCACCCCACCCCCATAGCAGTGTAGCGTGAGAGAGATGTGTGAACACAGAATGCTTTAAAAGCACTCATTCCGCCATTGAAGGAATTCTTCTCTGTGCTATTTAAAGGGTGGACAGTATGGGAAAAACACAACATCACAATACTCAACAAGTATCGCAATTAGGACGGTCAGACCATCAAAATATTTAACTTTTCTCCTGGTTGCTCACATTTGACCCTAAGAGAGATTTTTTTTAGTAATTAAGTCATCCTCTCACACTGTGCTCCAAACTACATACAAGTCTGAGCCACCTTTAACTCTTATTCTCCAGGGTGTGTGTACATATGCCCACTGTGTACATAAGCCCGCTGGGATAGGCCCCCCCCCCCGCAATATATTAGGATTAAGAGACCCTTATTAGTCCCACAACGGAAATTTCACCTCCGCATTTAACTCATCCGTGAAGTGAAACACCACATACACACTAGTGAACACACACACACTAGGGGGCAGTGAGCACACTTGCCCAGAGCGGTGGGCAGCCCAATCCGCAGCACCCGGGGAGCAGTTGTGGGTTAGGTGTCTTGCTCAAGGACACCTCAGTCATGTGCTGTCGGCTCAAACCGGCAACCTTCCGGTCACGAGGCTGCTTTCCGGTCACGGTCACGACTGCCCCCGTAATATATATATATATATATATATATATATATATATATATATATATATATATATATATATGTAAAATGTAATTTTTTCTTTCATTAATTAATTTGTTTATTAATTTATTTATTTTGTAAAAGCTCCCCTCAAATTAACAGTAAATGTGTTTTATGATCATAAACGTATCGCTATATGCTTACAATTTACTGCTGAAAGCCAAAAATCTTAGATGCTCTTTGTATTATTTTATAAAAGTTATGTTTACAGAGCAGATCACTGAAGAGATGCCGTCTGTTTATAGTTTATAGTCCAGATTTGGGGAAAAACGGGTCGACTTTCAGTAGAAAAACAAACTTAGTTCAGCTTCTTTTATTATAAGGGTTTAAATGACATCACCGACATCAATTTGCTCTCCTGGTATGTCTTGGCTGAAAGACACTTGGGATTGGGTGAATTAGATTTTTTGTTTCTCACTTTTTGTTGTTATTAATGGAACTGAATGCTCTACATGCATCTAATAATTATGAGTGATCACATTACAGGCACATTTATTTAAGAAGGTGAAATATGTGTTTCTTTGTAAACATGAAAGGTGTCATGTGTTCTCTAGAATGCACTGCAGCGTGTCAAAATAGAAGCTCCTCTTAACAAGCATGACAGCACATCCGAATAAAAGCCCTGTGTGCCTGTGGCTGTGTTGTGCTTCATCAGCAAATAACTATTTTAGGTATGTTTATTGACTTAATGTTGGCTAATGTTTGGGTGATTTTGACATAATTAGGTTATAGCTATTCTGAGGTGATCAGTTAGGCCCAATCCCATTTCTTATTTTTACCCCTCCCTCTTGTTTTTGAGAGTCTCCTTGCCCCTTGGAACAAGGTTACAAGGGGTAGTTGTTGAAATCTTCCCTTCCCTCAAAGAAAAAAGAACATTACTTCATTAACAGGCGACCCTGCCAGTCTGCAGTGATAACAGAGGACGGTAGAGTTCAGCGCCTCACTGCTGGGGTTTAGTTACACTTAGGGAATCTTATGCCTTCAAAGAGGGGGGGGCAATTATTTATTATCTCCCACCACTAATTCTTTGGTGATATGAAGCTGAAGTCAGATATTCACCAGCTACTTGTTCAGATTTTCCCCTTTCAGGGACCAGAATGTAACTGCTGCACCATTTAAGGGGAACTGTAAGTAGAAAGACATCAGCTACTACTGGCGATTTTTTTTATGCTTGTTATGAAGAAAAGGACCATAATACATTGAAACGACATTAAACTAAGACAATACAGTGGTTATTGAATTTTTAACAGAGAAAATACTCACATTTGTGAGTTTCTTTGGTCTCTTGTACAGCCATATTGCCATTTTTTGCCTCATAACACTCTGGAGTGTGGCTTTGAAAAACCTCTGGAGGGCCATATAACCCTAGCACTTCGCCCCTCTCAACTGAAAACGGGATGCCCTACCCCTAGACGTGCACACACAAAAAGGAGGGGTAAGGGGTGAAATGGGAGACTTTAGCCCTAGAACCTACTAGAACTGTATGGCTGAATTTGAAATACTTGTCCAGTATGTCTAATTTAAAAAATGACCAAAAATGACCACAATACATCTAACATAGATATGTTTTCAATAGTGACAGCATATTATATGCAATATGCATTTGTTTTAATTGAATAAGGAAAAAATATCATATTGGTACTCCATATCAGCCGATATCCCGAATTCAAGCGTTGGAATTGGTATCAGGAGTCAAATTGGTGCATCCTTAGTTTTCACTGCCAGCAGGGTCACCCCACTAGCCCCCTGTTGTCCCAGCCAACACACACACGCATGCACTTGAAATGTGTGTGATGCTGCTTTGGTATGCAGCGCTGGTGAAGATGTCAGTGTGTGTGGATCATCCCTCGTGTCTCGGCGGACGCTGCCGGGGAAACGGACTCATCAGCCTGGTGAAATGGGACAGAAAATATGATTTATTCTCTGCATGCACTCACTCACTCACTCACTCACTCACTCCAGCACCAGCCACTCCAGACACTGAGCAGAGAGAAGTGGAGTGAAGTAAAGGATCTTGGAAAGTCACCAGAGAGAGAGAGAGAGGGGGAGAGAGAGAGAAGGATGGGTGGAGTGAGCGAAGTAGAGGACCTTTGTCACTGCACTGCAAGCTAATTTCGCACTTCATTGATGCGCCCTCTAATCAATGGCAAATATTTGTTGTTGTGACGGCCTCATTGCCAGCAGCCTCAGTTAGCTGGGCAGTGTACACAGTGAGAGCATTTGTAGGGTTTAAGGATCTGCTGGAGCATGAAGTGTAACCTTCCTCTTTTTATCCAGAAAAACTGAGCTGGCCCTTTTGTCCAGCGATGCCTTACCTGTGATACACATGTTTCTTTTCTGGCCAAAATATGTTTACACAGTGCTGAATCGTTTCACTGAGGATGTTTGAATTTTGAATTCACGTACAGTTTAAGGGACAGGCTAGCCAAAGTGAAAAATGTAACCATTGCTATGTCTGTTATAAACTTGCCTGCTCACCTTCTCCTGTGGTGCCACAAGATGTCGTGTTTTTAAAAATTGAAAATCAGTGCTGAACGAAGTACAGAAACCATGTACTTGAGTTAAAGTCGAGATACCAAAGGTAAAATATCACTCCAGTAAAAGTAGAAGTTCCTCCCTTTAGACCTCCACTTGAGTAAAAGTACTAAATTATTTACCTTCAGATGTACTTAAGTATCAAAAGTAAAAGTACTAAAAGATGAATTATGACTGATGTCCTACTTGCTTCATAAACTCATTTCAGGTGAAAGTCTCTCTGAGCGTCTCTCTTGGTAAACCAGTCTTTTAATAGAACGTCATTAATTAGTGACGCTGACGTCTATTAAAATGATCATAAGCACAAAACACTGAAGGTAAACAGTTACAACTTAGTTCCAAGTTTAAGTTTAATAAAAACTGGCTTTAAACTCAGGATCACAGATGAGCTCCTTTACTATGTTGATCTGTAGGCCTGTAATTTACTATAAAATGAAATGGTGTTTGTAGAAATTCAGAAAAAAGCCGCGTCAGTCTCGACTGCATACGTGGACATATTTCTATGGGGGGGGGGGGGGTTCCCAGTGGTTATGTGATGTATTTACTTAATGTGTGCTGGGTTTTGTGCTGAAAGAAACTGATGGATGAAAATACAAAAAGGATAAAATTGTGAATTCTGTCAAACTGATGAGCCTGAGGGGGATACAGGGGTGCAAAACAAAATACTGCATTAGACGTTTTATGTCATAAAATATAAGGCCAGAATTCTCCTTTTAATAATGTAATAAAGTGAAAACCTCTAGAGTCTCTAAATAAACTGATTTGTTTGTAAATACACAAAATATACACATCTAGTTACTTTATAACCTAACAATAAACCCACCAAGGAAGAATGTGATGTTAACTAACTGGCACATATTTATTTTGTTTGGTTGCAGTTGTGCACATGAAACATGAAGAAAAAATTCATATATATATATATATATATATACATATATAAACATACAATTCACAGAATTCATTCATGACTTTGACCCATTAGTGTTGTCTCAATTTGAGGCAATTTTGGATAGAGCGAGATGAGGAGTGACTGAAAATGTGCCTTATATTAACATGTTAATATTTCCATTATTAAGTTTATTGTAGCATGTAACATTATCTAAAACTAAAACTGTGCTTTATAGTGTCCCAATCTAACGCTCTCACTACAAGTGAATGTTAACCCACATGTTAAACACATTAGCTGCAGGCTAACATGCAATTCATGATTCAGTGATGCAGTGGACTACAGTTCAGTATAATATGATATGTTCCTAGTGTACATTTTACAAATGACCAGGATAGTGGACTAAAATACAGCTGTTATCCCATGTTAATTTTCTTAGTATGCTGTTTGTGACCATTTAAAGAGCTCATATAATGGAAAGTCCAATTTTCCTTGCTTTCCTGAAATAAACAAATATGTTAAAGTACGTTAAAGTCTTAAAGTGTACCATTCACAGCCCATTTGGAATTCCTGTCATAAAAACCAACACATTTACATATAGCCACCTATTCAGCCTACAGCAATTTAGCTTCCTCTGTTGATACGGAAGTTATAAGGAGCGTTTCAGCCTGGACTGCACTTTGTATGAAGCACAACACACGCCAGCCAATCAGAACAGAGCTCGTATATTAGTCTTAAAGGCACAGTAACTAAAGCATCCTGTTTAATTCTGAGGGATAAAGAAAGATTGGAAAACGGTCATGTAAAAGTGAATTATGCCTGTTTTTGGTACATAAAACCACACAAATGTTGTAAAAAGACCAATAAAGTACAAGACAAATGTAAGATATGTGCTGTTTAAATAAACCACCAGAATCAGATAATGATTATATTATTATCAGCACACTTAATATTATTTGATATAATTTCAGTTCAGTTATGTCACTTGTTTTCATTTTTTCATGAAACGAGATTGATCTGATTTTCTCTTTCTCTGCTGTAACCTTGGATTTAGAGCATCATTAAGCAATACATATTCATGCTTCAAATCTTAATAGGGCTGCGGGCAAATCTAATTGTGTTTAATCATCTGAGGGGGCTGTTCTCTGTTGGATGATGATGATGGTGATGATGATGCATCAGACCTATTCACTCCACCTTTAGATCGGCACGACTGTTTTGTCTTCCCTTCAGCAAGTTCACTTTCACATAGCTCCTATTAATCTGCCGTTTGCATACCCTCGCAGTACGGCTCCTGCTCTGGAAAGTGTACGGCTGCTCATTTTCTCCAAGGGCGTTGTTGATGAGGTCCTTATAAGCTGCATCTCAAAGTGTTTATTAGCATGCTAAACTCCTCTTCCTGCAGCCGCATCCTCAATCAGGCCTTCGGGGTCCTCCGTCATCCCAGGATGCATCACTCGCTGTTTGGTGGTTATTATGGGGAATTAAGGGCAGCTGACTAACAACTGACAATTCCACTACTTTCAGCACACAGCACTGATTTGTCCATAGCTGTAGTTGCCGAAGTTGTTGATAGTTTGACCAAGTGACACGTGATTATGATGATGATAATGATTATATTATTTTTTAGTGTTAGTAGTAATATTGAGATGTGTTATTAGCCACACTTTGCTTTTTCCTACTTGATATAACAGTTGTTCAGGCTTTTCCGTGATTAATAAGCGACCTTGGGTTTGTGAAAGGCACTATATAAATGTAACTTATTATTATTATTATTATTTTGTAGCACTGACCATTTATACTCATTAATATTCCTGCTCTGTAGGCACCATCCTAACATTAGCTGCCATGACTTTTGCTCTGTGATTGTAAAGGAGGGGCCTTGCTGTACATGAGCCTATCAGATTTCTACATCTGTTGAGAAGGCAGGGCCCACCTTCAGTCAATGACATCAATTGGCTTGGTCACCCAGTGACAACCAACCAACAACAAGAAAAACTCTAATCGTTCAGTCTTTTTTTTTCAATGCTGAGCAATGATATGCAGGCCCCCCTGATGCCTGTGCCACCCATAGCTGGCGCCGGCATTTCAAAAACATTTTATTTGATTTATGTTAAGTATTGACGAGTTCAAGTTTGCACTTGACTTTTTTCAGAAAAAATGCGAGCAAGCAGGTTTTCAGTGCGTCCGTTGCTTATCAGCAGTCTGTCCTGCTTCAGTGGTCCTGTAGTGTTTATTTTAATATATAGAGGCAGAAAACAGCAGGGTTTGTGTGAGTCATGATTGTTTTACATTTTTGGAATGACATAACAGGTCCAGGGTTTCTCTGTAAAACAAAGCAAACGTGCGTCAGTGTGCAGTAATTACCCATGCATCACAGCCTCTCCTTTCACATGGGCTTCACAGTGACTCAGATCTGAGGTATGCACGCAGTTGTATTTGTATGCATGGTTGTTTATTTGTTGGTTTGTTTGTTTTGGTACATTTTCAGGACAAAAATAGACTGGACTTTAGAAAGTCCGTTTTTTTTTTTTTTTTCCATCTTTCCTTTTTTCCACTCTTTGGGAAGCTCTCTACAAGATTTTGGAGAGTGTCTGTGGGTCCCGAAGAGCATTTTGTGAGGTCAGACACTGATGTTGGATGAGCAGGCCTGGCTCACAGTCTCCCTTCTAGTTCATCCCAACCAGGCAAGTTCCTCCACTCCAAACTCACCCAGTCGTGCCTTTATGGGCCTTGCTTTGTGCACGTGGGTGTAGTCATGCCGGAACAGAAAAGGTTCATCCCCAAACTGTTCCCACAAAGTTGGAGGCAAAATGTCTTGGTCTGCTGAAACATTAAGATTTCCCTTCGCTGGAACTAAGGGGTCTAGACCAACCCCTGAAAAACAACCCCATAGCATCATCCCTCCTCCACCAAACTTTACAGTTGGCACAATGCAGTCAGGCAGGTAACGTTCTGCTGGAATTCGCCAAAACCAGACTTGTGATTAGTCACTCCACAGAATACGTTTCCATTGCTCCAGAGACTGGTGGCGGTGTGCATCTCAGCTCTCGGAGACCCGCTGTGTACCTTTATCTGGTCTGACACTTCATGGCTGAGTTGCTATGGTTCCAAAACACTTCCACTTTTTAATAATCCCACTCACAGTTGATTGTGGAATATCTAGGAGGGAAGAAAACTTTTGTAAGTAAATGCAAGCATAAAGTCGAGTTTAAGGACAAAAGCTTCTGTGAGTGACTAAGTAGATGACTTTTAAAATTAGTCTGAAAAGTCAGGTGGCACAACCCATAAATCAAACCATGCAGCCAAACTAGTACAGTTTTAATAACTGAAATTAAATTGTAATTAAAAGCTTTGATGTCAGTATTTACTAGCTTTGATAGCTATATTTACATTTACATTTCTGGCGTTTGGCAGACGCTCTTATCCAGAGTGACTTACAGTTTGATTATTTTTTACACAGGTAGGCAAAGGTAGTGTTAGGAGCCTTGCTAAAGAACTTATTGGAATAATAATAATTAGTATAATCTCCAAGCGAAGCATCGAACCCCAGTCTGCAGCCTAGGAGGCAATGGTATTACCCAGTACACTATACTATATTTACTATGTACTATATTTAAGATATGCAATGTAATGCAGATATAAAAATGTATGTCATGTCCTTTTTAATAAGATTTTTAAAAAGTGACATTTTGAAGACTTTATTCATCATAGACACATATGAGGGGCATATGTATAACCCCTTGTCCGGACATGGTATAAAAACAAATTCGTGTGTGTGTGTGTGTGTGTGTGTGTGTGTGTGTGTGTGTGTGGTGAGAGAGAGAGCCTGCACACGTTCTCCCTCTCGCAGCGGAATTCTCCACACACAATGGAAGCCGTGTGAGTCAGCACACTTAAGATGAAGGGAAAAAAGAAAATTTTTGAGGTTTTTATTATTGTTTACTTGAATTGGGTTAGACTTGATTCTTGGAACAAAGCAGGGAAAATTGTAACATGACACCAGCCGGAGTGAGTGATGTTTGAAAAGACGTGTGCCGCTGCTGCGTCTCTCGCTCAGCCTCCGCTGACATGACATTTCCATACTGTGCCTTTTTTCCCACACTTTATTACACACTTTAGAGGAGATGCTTATCACAGCTTATCTTCAAAGCTGTCGTGTGGGTGGAATAATTGCACGGGGGTTGTTTCGTAATAAACACGTTCAGTCCTGTCAGTTGCTCTGTTTCCTGCTGTAGAACCGACAACTTTATGTAATGTTAACATACTCATAACACATGCTTGGGCTAATAACCAGAGCTGGGTTAAATATTCAGTCATGCCTCTTATTATCTGGAAGAATAGTCAGTTACAGCTTTAAAAAAAAAGGGTGCAGTGTGGGACCTTTGGAATGATACAGAAGAACTACCTTTCGTTCTCTAGAGAACTTTTTTTAATGGATGCTTCACTCTGTTCTCCTCCTACATGGCCTGCTGTTAGTGTGAATGTGTGTGAGGGTGGACAACATGGACAGGCTGCTGACTGGCTACAGCTGCTAAAGGAGAACACCATGCTGATGCTTTAAACATCTGGTATTTTTACATAAGTTGTTGTGGCTGTATTGATTTTAAAAAAGCAATAAAGCGGTCTTTCAAACCACTGAGTAACAAACACATCAACACTACACTAGGGTTGTGTAAGGCTACATGACACCAACATAAGCTTATCGTGACAGTTGACATTAACATTTATAATGGCTTATTCCAATAAATGTTGCCGGTTATTGATGTCAAGTTGACAAAGCACCTATTTCTGTGTTGTGATTTTTTCCGACTTTGGGTTGTGTCATGACAATTTTTACAACAACTGACGCTGAAGCTTAGTGTGACATGCTGCTAGTGATGTGATATGTAAGCTTACATCTTATAAATTATCAAATAAAACTGACTTTAGCTAAGGGTTACAGAAAACACTTATTCTTGTTCTATCAAATTTGGCAAGCTATCATGCCTATTGAAATAAGTGTTCATAAATGTTTATATAGGTCTATAGTAGAATGGCAGTGAAGAAGGGCTTATATGTGTGTCATGTCACCTTATGAATGCTGCCCTACAGTAAAGGGTAACACTTTACTGTAGGGTGATGTTCGTAAGGCTACATGACACTTACCTAGGCTTGTTGTGATAACTGACATAACCCTACATAAATGTTTATAAAATTTTATTCCAGTAGGCGTAATTTGCTATGAAGGTTACATTTACCATGCTGGCTAAAGTAGTCTTTATGACAGATGACACCTATTAGAATAAACATTTATGTAGGGTTATGCCATTTGTCATGACAAGCTTAAGTAGGTGTTATTTAGCCTTATGAACATCACCCTACAGTACAGTATTACCCAGTTAAGCACTACTGAGGATTCCTTCAAGGAACCATCCTTTGAAAGGTTATTAAGGCAATTCCCAGGCATATTGCATCATAAGGCTAATTGTTCAGTAACTACATAGGATACACTGCAAATAGGCTGAACTGTTATTAAGTTAGTTTTTTTTTAATATTTGAAAAGAAATTCCACAGTTTCTTTTTACAGTTTCTACATAATTCAATCATTGAGATTTAAGCAAAGTCGTTGATTTGAAATGATTTGTTGTAGAGAAACTTACTGACTCTTACTGATTTCTTTACAGTGGTGGTGATCCAGTGGTCAGGATGTCAATGACCCAAATTTAGCCATTTTGTTTATGATGCTAAACCTCCAGTGAAACTACACCCATTTTGGGTTTTTATATGAAATATTCAGAGTAGAAAATTAGTGGTAAATGTGGACCAAATATGTTTTTTTGGTACTGATTTACCTCAAGGACCTGAATGGGGTTAAACAGAGTAATATTTTAGGCAAAGAATTTCTCAGAAATGTCATGAAACAATGTCTAGGACAGCGTATTCCTAACTATTTTGTGTTCCATGTGGGGCAGTCATGGGCTGGAGGTTAGGGATCCAGCCTCGTGACCGGAAGGTCGCCGGTTCGATCCCCAGAGCCGACAGCACATGACTGAGGTGTCCTTGAGCAAGACACCTAACCCCCAACTGCTCCACGGGCGCCGTGGATTGGGCTGCCCACCGCTCCAGGCAAGTGTGCTCACTGCCCCCTAGTGTGTGTGTGCTCACTAGAGTGTATGTGGTGTTTCATTTCACGGATGGGTGCCCCGTTGTGGGACTAATAAGGGTCTCTTAATCTTAATCTTAATCTTCCATGCAGGACTTTTTAAAGGCTTTAAATTCTTCAGACGTCTGGTTCCTATCACCACCTCTGTGATCAGACGCTGACTTGATAGGTTTCTCTGGAACAGTGCAGTCACATCGAACCACTCTGAATGACTTTGTTTGCATCTTAAGGGTTTGACCTCTTATTCTCCAGGGTATATTTTGGTTTGTCCATCTGAATTTACGTGACCAAATCGTAAGGCAAATTATTCATAAACTGCATGAAATAAATGCAAATCTTAATTTCCTTAATTTATTTATTGTAAAAGCTTCACTCAAATGACAGAACATGAGTTTTATGATCACACACATTGCTATATGCTTACAATTTACTGCTGAAAGCCAAAAATCTGAGACGCTCTTTATCGTATAAAATCATATTTACAGAGCAGATCACTGAAGAGACGGCATCTGTTTATAGTTTAGAGCCCAGATTTGGGGAAAAACGGGTCAATTTTCAGTAGAAAAACAAACTGAGTTCAGCTTCTTTAATTATAAGGGTTTAAAATGACATCACCATCTATTTGACTGGAAAGAAGACAGTTACAGCCTCATACGACGCCCAGCTTCTGAATGTAGCTTATGAAATATGAAAGTTATGAAGAATATGACAGTGCATTTTGGAACCTCCGGTGGTTCCAAGTAGTTTAAGAGATGGTGTGAAATATTTAAAACTTGGTGTACGGGGTTAAGAGAGTATAGAAAATATTCTGACCCTTTTCTCTCCCTCTTTCTCTCTCTTGCCCTCCACCTACAGATTTCCCGGAACTTGGGCAAAATGTACAGCGAGATGATATTTGTGAACGGCTTTGTACATTGTGACCCCCACCCCGGTAACGTGCTGGTGAGAAAGTGCCCGAAAAGCAATAAGACGGAAATTGTTTTACTCGATCACGGCTTGTATCAGGTGAGACATCGGCTGGGCTCGAGCCGCAAAAGCAAATACATCACATATTACACTCCATTATTCACCCGCTGCCTCTCAGGTCATGCCTGCTCTCAGGCCTGCCCGCGCCGCGGCACCATAAAAGCATTTCATTAGCGACGACCTGCAGCTCTGCTATGTGTTTTAGGACGGTACTCCTACACATTCGCACATACACATGCACTCACAACAGAGCGAACAGCGAAGCTTGGCCACATCCATTTCCCAGGCCTCTGCAGGATGTGTGGGAGCCGTAAATGCATTCATGAAGATAATTTGGTGATAAATATGCACTTCTGATGCCCGCGTATAAAAGAAGAGAGCGTTGGAGAGCTGTTCTACTCGTTCAGCCCATAATGGAACCAATTTGCGAGTAATGACTTCAGAGTTTAGTGCAGCTTGGCCCAGAATGTTAATTCCTGGCTGTAGTGTTATTTTTGTTCGCAGCCAGCATGTTCTCCTTACTATACGTTGTAGCCATATTAATTAAAGTGTTGAAGTTGTAAAGTGGTGCTATCCTCTAGCTGCATGTTAATGATGCATCTCTCTTTGGCTCTCTTTCTCTTTATCTCTCTCTCTCTCTCGCTCCCTCTCTCTCCGTAGTGAATTTGCAGGCTGTTTACTTATTACAAGCCCTCTGTAAGCCACAGCTAACAAGCTCACAGGGACTGCCTGCCTTATTATTGTCATTTTGCTGAAGGCTATGTTCAGTTTGCATTACATACAGTTGTAAGCAAGAGTTTGAACACACTCGGTCAAATTATATGTTTTGTTGATTTTCTGAAAATAAATGAACAGATCCTAATGAACACATCATCTACAGTGTTTGGCATATTTTAGTGCACGATTTCTGTTTATTTGCTGAGTTTTACCCCTTAAAAAAAAGTGTTATTTCATACTTCTATACTTCTATAACACAAGAATAGCTCCATTAATAGGTCTTTAATCTTTGATACTGAATAAAAAGCCTTTGCATGAAATAAACCTGGATTGTTAATGGGTTAACATATTGGAAAATGATGTGCCATTATTTTTGCACAGGTCACACTTTATTTTAGTTTTTTCCAACATGTCAACTTCAACAAATAAACAGTAGTTGTGCATTTATTATTTTTTTCATATTTTATTTAGATAATCATTGAAATGTGTAATTTGACCACCAAAACTTTGCATATGACTAAATATTTAGATGCAATTATATAAATACATAATTCATTATACATTCAATTTGCACACAGTTTACATTCAGTATCGATGGGTTCTAACATTTTTGTTTTTGTTTTGATGTTGAAAATGTATTGCTGCACATTGTTTTATCAACTCATATCATAATAACATATGTCCTTTTCCACTTACAAACAAGACTGAGGAATGGACTGAATGTCCAGAATCTGCATATTTGATCGAATTGCTCCAATCAATAAGTGAAAATAATTAAGGCAAAATGTAAGGTGAGACATATGCACCCTGGAGGGTTAACAGGGCCTGCTCTAATCACACCACTACAAATAAATGTCTTTTTACGTAGAAGCACTACAGTAATGTTCCAAATCAGTTTGACCCCTGTTTTTTTGTTTGTAGAAGTCATAAAGCAGCGTTTCTGAACAGTCTCAGCCTCTCCTGCTCTTTTCTCTGCTCACAGTGCCTCTTTCTGTGCCTCTGTCCAAGGTGCTGAACCAGGACTTCCGCATGGACTACTGTAGACTGTGGCAGAGTCTGATAAAAGGGGACATGAAGGGCATAGAGCGGTACAGCAGGCGTCTGGGTGCCGGAGACCTGTACCCGCTGTTCGCCTGTGTTTTAACTGCCCGCTCCTGGACCTCGGTCAGCACAGGAATCAGCCAGACTCCCGTCACTCACGCTGAGGTACTGCACTCTTTCTACACGTATATACGCTCCCCTACAAAAGGTTTGTGGGCGCTAGCTTTTTAAAATGTATTTCATACAAATAAACATCTTTCTTCATCGGTTTGCTGTAGCTTTGCATATTAAAGGTTAAGCACTCACTCACTCATCAAATAAGCAGCTTATCCTCCTTGGTCACAGGGGGTGCTGGAACCCATCCCAGCTCTCTCTGAGCCGAAGGCAGGAAACACCCTGGACAGGTCACCAGTCTGTCACAGGGTGGACACACACAGTCACACTTAGGGGCAATTTAGCATCTCTGGCTACCTGAATGTCTTTGAGCTGTGGGAAGACACCCACGCAGACACAGGGAGAACATGCAAACTCCACACAGAACGGACCCTGGTTACCTGGCCGGGGAAGCAAACCCAGGCCCTTCTTGCTATGAGGCGAGAGTGTTACCCACTGCACCACCATATCTCAAAAAACACAGATGTAAATAGAAGTTTAATGTTAGTGATATGTGGTAATAGTTATTGTTGTGATGTTGGCACTCTCCAACATTTAAACTTTTCAGATATTTAAACCACTTTTGGGGCTGAAAGAGTTTTAATATGTGCTTTAAGCAATGGGAGAAGAAAATCGTCAAATTATTGCTGATTATTATTTAGGAAACATCTGCTTTTCATACTAAGGAAGGCACTTCCTAACATGAAGCTGAGAGTTAAAGCTAAATATACTGTTCTGAATGTTTATAATTCATTTTTACAAGACAATATTCCAACTTCCTTTAATCCTTAAAATGCTGTTCCTCTACCTTTTTGATTGAAATATGCAACTATTCTCTTTTCCTATTGGCTGCCCTGTATTGTGCCTCTTTCATAAAGCAGCTCAGGCTGAAATACTCCTTTTATATTCATTTATATTCGGTTACATCACAAAAACAGTGCATTGAAAATAAGCATCTTTTTCAAATATGTGTTGTTTAGTCTGTGTGTTTTTTTTTTTTAAGTAGCTGTATTAACACATCACATAATAGTTTCCATAATATCTACCCTGCAGGTTGTCTTATGTTAACAAAACTTTGCTTAAAAAATTAAAACTAACCATAAAAGCAAAAACTCAAAAGAAGCCAAAGTGTTCCCAAACCTTTAATGACCTTATACGCCATGTCTCCACAGCCTATACAGGGTACTATGAACTACTTCTGGACTGCTCCTGCTCTAAATGGCTCACAAGCTGCAGCAGCTGCTACACGTTTTATCAAGTAGGCAAACAAAGCCCACCTGTTTGAGTTGTGCCAGAGCTGCACACCTGGGTGCCCAGGTGGGTGTCCTGTTGGCCTGCTGGCCTGCTGGTCAGAGCAGTCGTGTGTGAGCAGCGCTGGGCTTGTTGTGGGGTGGTGATGGAGCTCTAAAGGCTCAGGGCAGGGCCAGGACCTGGCTCTCTCCCCACAGCCGGAGCTGCCCTCTGTGGGGGAGGCCAGGCCATCTGTGGAGTGTCAGGGACATTTATTTATACATCCGTTACATAAGCCTTAACTGCACTCAGCACGGCACGCTGACTGCAAGCACTTCACATCACTTATGGATAGCTTAGCATCAAGCACCAGACCCCAAACACACGGCTAGTTATAAAAACACATAGAAAGGGCTAAAAAAGAGGAAACAGGATTTCTGCATTAGAATTGTCTCACAACAAGCGATTGTTTGAAAATGATATCATAAAAACAGAATAAAAAGAGAGAGAATTTATGCCTTCCAACCTCCAAAAAGCACTTATTGCTAGAAAACTTGACTTTCGGCTGACTTGCTTTCCAATTCTGATTTCTGAATGCGCTTCGCCAGGCTGGATCTCAGTTGTGATGAATGAAAAAATCAAAAACATCTGGGGCTTTAAACTTGTCATTCACTGTGTTATATACTCGGTTATTGTTACACCAAAACTGAAAGTGTGAAGAGAATGTGGATTTATGTTTTCTTACACTTTTATAATGTTTTTAAAGTGCTCTCTTCCACATGAGCCAGCAAGTCCTCACTAGCATGCTAGCTAACTAAAAAAGTAACTATGGGCACCAAATGATTTTACAATTTGTCTTATTGTTTGAATGTTGTGAGCTATATCTAATCTAGTGTTTCCCCTCCAGATCTTCAGTGTGAAAAAACTATATTTTCATTATTATGTTAAACACTCAGAAGTGCGGTCATCGTTTGCCCTCTTTACTCTCAGAGATGGTCGTTTTCCATTTGTGATTAAGTCCTGTCTGCTTTTACCTGATTGGCCAAGGTTAATGCGGGGCCACACTTGCATTATACTAAAATACACTTTGCATTATATTAAAATCTGCTGAACGTTTTTGTTTTTTTTTACTGCATGGCAAGTCAGATTTTGCTGCACTGCAACCCATTATGCACCGCACAATACAGCAGAGCTCTCCATTGAAATGAATAGAAAGCAACAAGGCCAAGAAGCACGAGTTCATACTGTTACAGCTGAATGGGCCCACGGCTGACTTCTTTAGAAGTTTTTATTAGCCTGTTTTTAAACCCCATTGCCAGTATTTTTTGGAACTACATTTTTAAGTTTGCTATTGACACGTAATTTTTAATCGCTATAAATGATATAATAAATGATATCAAATAAAGTGCTACATTGAAAGTAAGAGGCTGTTTAGTAGTGACAATGTGACATTATGCAGCAGTGTTTTGGTTCAGGTGTAGCACCAGCATTCAGATATAGGGTGAGTCCACTTACCTACCTCACATTATTGGTCATAAATTTGCAGTTCAGATTGTCCAAAATGAAAATAATAAATGGTTGGATTCCTGATTGTGTGTTTGGACCAAACATCAGTTAAAACAGCAAATATGAAAGGAGAAAAAGAGAAAGACAGAAAAAGAGACAGATTATATGATTTTTGTGTGGCTTAAACATATGGCGGATATAAAAAAAAATGCATAAAGTGAGAAAATGACAATATTTTGCATCACAATTTCCAACAGAAATTAGAAAGCTTAACTTTGGCATTTTTTCTATACTTTAAATTACCAAGAATAAATAATACACTGTGACATTTGAATATTTGCATGAACTTTTCTGGTTTAAAAACTTTAAATTTTTAATAGATACTAATGGAAATAGTAATAAACATAGAATTTTACAATACATTTTCTGACATCCGCTTACATTTTTAAAGAAGGTTTTTCTGTGATTTCACTTGCTTAGCATCCTTCGCAAGTGCCAGGCTTGAATGAGATCACTAGCTATAAAAACACACATGAAAGAACATGTCTAGAACAAAAATTCTGATAAACTGCTTATTATTAGAAAACAAATTTTATGGCTGCTTTTCTACTTTCACTTGTTTAGCATCAGATGTGAAACATACAGCTACCAATCAAAATACATATGAATAGAATATTTCCACATCAAACTATCTGACAACCAGCTAATGTTTCCAAAACATGGCTTTCGGCTGTTCAGCTACTAGGCTTGAAACATATGACTACTTTAAAACAATAAATAAAAAGCACCGACTATTAGAAAACTTGACTTGCTGCTGTTTTGCGATGCTTTAACATGCTTAACATCAGGTATCTGGTTTTAAACATATTGAAAATCCATTTTTTTAATTATTTTTATTTTTCTGCATCATTTGAGAGCAGCAACTGTCCTTTACATCAATGGACCAATAGAAATAGTCCAAAATTAGTGGGCATAAAATCTCATTACTAGTCGCGACTTTGGAGATTTTTTGGACTGTATGACTAGCTGTGAAAACATGAGTCATGGAACAGAAAAGAGCGAATGTAATATTTCTCCATCAAAATTTGAGTTTCTTGGCTATTTTGCTGTGTTTTCATTCCCTAAAGTGGCAATCCTGTCTATTGTTAACATGCTGAGGTTATTTAGTCAGTTTATTCTTTTTGGTGTGCAACGTTTTGAGAGCTCTTTTCTGCAGGTGGCCTTTATTTGTGGTTTCATTACCCAGAAGGCTTTGCGGAGATAATTACGGCCTGGTCTGTGGTTCCTGGTGCAGGGTGTGCTTTTAACTGCGCTACTTTACTCCCCCCTCGTCGCAGTTTGGCTTTCTCCAGCAGGACGCGGCGTCTTCTCGGTAGCACGCTCACCCCCTCCCTTCCACTCCATCAAATTACCAGGATGTTTTGAAGTAGTCTGGTCTCAGATAATTACAGGCAATTATAAAGGCTGTTTCCAAATGTACAGCTGTGACATTCGCAAAAAGGGAGGCTGTCTCATTTGCATAAGAAAGCAGAGATAAGAGCATATTGTATTGCGCATGTAGGGAAACGGGCGTTAGCAACACAACAGGAAAAGAAAAGAGCCCAGCAGTGTGTGTGACACACACGTTCTTCATGGTGGAACTTGGAGCTGGAGGATGTAGTTCATGCAAAACAGCACAGACTCAGTTCTGGAGTGTCAGAGTTTGAGTTCAACCCAAGAAAACACGGAATCGGCTAAACATCATATGGCGCTGACGGCCGCGTCTCCGTTCGGTTTACTCATCTATTCTTCCGTCGTGTCCTACATCAGCTTCTCCTTCACTGGCTTCTTTCTTCTTCCTCTTCTTCTTTTCTTATTTTCTTGTTCTTCTTCTTCCTCTTCTTCTTCTTCTTCCTCTTCTTCTTCTTCTTCCTCTTCTTCTTCTTTTTTTATTTTCTTGTTCTTGTTCTTCTTTTCTTATTTTCTTGTTGTTTTTCTTCTTCTTTTCTTATTTTTCTTCATCTTCCTCTTCCTCTTCTTCTTCTTTTCTTCTTCTTCTTCCTCTTCTTCTTCTTCTTCTTCTTCCTCTTCTTCTTTTCTTATTTTCTTCTTCCTCTTCTTCTTCTTCTTCTTCCTCTTCTTCTTTTCTTATTTTCTTCTTCCTCTTCTTTTTCTTCTTCTTCTTCCTCTTCTTCTTTTCTTCTTTTCTTCTTCCTCTTCTTTTTCTTCTTCTTCTTTTCTTCCTCTTCTTCTTCTTCTTTTCTTATTTTCTTGTTCTTCTTCTTCTTCTTTTCCTATTTATCTTCCTCTTCTTTTCTTATTTTCTTCCTCTTCTTCTTTTTGTTCTTTTACTTCGTCTTCTTCTTTTTCTGTCCTGGCCTGTATGTGACCTTTTCAGCAGAAAACCCTGATCTAATCTCTTCAAATGGCCATTTTTTGTCTTTAAATTACTTGAATTCTAAATTCTTAGAATTTTAATATGAATACTTGTACTTTCTTTACATTAAAGGCACTACAACCATCATCTCACTCACTCATTGCTTTTGGAGACTTCCTCACACACACACACACACACACACACACACACACACACACGCCCAGGTGTGTTGAGTCTTGTTTGGCTATGTCCACATGGATCACTTTAGAGGCCAGTTTGAGCAGATGGGGACATCATTTTGTGGCTGTAGCCAGTTAGCTGACACCTGGCTGTGGTGACCTCTCCTTCAGTCACATTTCCACTCTGTGAGTCCAGGTTTCACTGCTGGAACCCATTCACCAGCCAGACTGACCACATAACCAGCACAAGCTAGTGTGTCTAAAGGGGCATATTGTACATGCTGCGTGTGTGAGTAACAGGTTATTCCGTTTGAATAAGATTCTTTAGAAAAATATTTAGTAGATCATCTCAGATTTCATCACAATTTCTTTTGATTGTTTTGGTGTGATTTTTGAAGGCACAAATGTGACTGAAGGAGGTGTTTACACAGGTCACCAAGCTTTGTTTTCAATGCATTTATTTTCAAGAGGTTCTGTATTTCAGCAGAACCAGAGCACTTTTCTGATTTCATAAAACGAGTTCATACTTCCACAATAGATCCAGTTCAATTGCAACCTCCAAATCAATTCATCACAATGCATTTTTACACTAATTGAAAACCCAAACATTTCTGAAGTGCTCTGTCAGGTTATATTCACTGAGTGCATGGAGTTCAGTGTTACTTGGTCACTTAATCATGTACATGTACTTCATCACTTTTTCTCTAAATCTTCCTTAGCACAGCGACGGCAGAGGCTTCAGATGAAGAGATGAATTATGACGCATTAATGTGAGAAGCATAAGGAACTAATTAAAGTGCTTCAGAAAGCCATTATTATTAGAAGGAGACTAATTAATGTGATCATGTGCGGCAAGCAAATGTTTTAAAGCAAATGACATGTTAAATGAACATTACTCTTCAGCTAATTTGGCTGCTTCTTGGACGTTGCACAACTACTGAAAGAAGTTTGCTCAGTTTGCTGGGTTCGTCACTCAGCGGGTTTCACTCGTGAGCCTTCTTTTTAGCATTAGTGGGCTATATTTAAGGTTCCCTTTCTTAAAGAGTGGACCAAATAGTGGAATAATGCAAACACTACATGAAATGCTGTGTGAAAAAGGACTTTCAATCACAAATACAATGGCAGCTACGCTGGTGAGTCATATTAGTTTGAATGCCTATTAACAGCATGTGTCAGCTTTGAAAGCAGCCTGACAATCAGAACTTTGATATGTGAGTTTTCAAAGCAATGTGAGGCAACTGACAGAGTTCCAGAGTCACAGTGCAAGAATTGCATAATTCATCAGGTGGAACAGTCTCGAAAACCACCAGCAACAAAATGCAAAATAAATGCGAAAGTTTGAAGACCCCGGTCTAATTATGTTTGGCCACTTTTCGAAGTGAATATAAGGTAACTTATAAATGTGACGTTTTCTTGCCAAGTTTAGAGCATAGTTCCTTTTTCTTTATCATATTGGAAAAAAATAAAATATACCTTTTGCACAGACCATATTTTCCCAATTTATTAAATTCAGCAAATAAATAATAACTGTGCCTTACAATCAGAAGTGTGTTCTCTGTACACTGTTAGAAATGAAGGTTCTGTGCAGGTGCATTTTTCATTAAGCAGCGTACAAACAATATAAATGTTCCCTCAAAGGTACAGCAGTGGTTTTAAGGTCCAGTTGTTAACCTCAAATAAGTTTTTCCAGGTGAAAAGTAGATATTTGTACCTTTTTATTACATAATGTTTTAAAACAGAACAATAAAATTAAAAGCCTGGAGCTGAGACGGGGTGTGTGGAGTCAGTACAACTTAGAAAATATCATTTCAGTGGATTATGGTACTGCGGTGTTCCCTGACTAACGGTGCATAGGTGTACCCCTGAGAGTACAGAGACAGTTTAGCACCTTTATTTCTGAGAGTGTACAGAATGTGTTAGCTTATTTCACACAACATGTAATTTGACCGGGGTGCCAAAACTTTTGCATACGACTGTAGCTGTGTTGCTAAACGTTCTCTTATTTCTTCACTTTGTCTTTGTTCACACAGCAGGTAAAAGTGGCCTACAGTCATGTGAAAAAATCAGGACATGCTCTGAAATCCTGTATATTTTTTTTACATATTTGGACATGTGGATATTTAATATCAATGTTACCAATACTGTGGGATCCAAGTAATATGACTAAACAATTAAAAATTAAGAAAGGCCTTTTTACAATTTTCTGTAAAATGTAATTTAAAAAGAATGCAATTTCTGGTGAGGCATAAATTAGGACACCCCTACATATTGTCCCACTGTGATTCACGTCAGGTGCACATGATCAGAACATCGTTACCCAGCATTTTGAATGAGGCTTGCTCTACTTAAACCTCAGAAAATGTGTTTGGTGTGTCCCTGACTGTTGAAGTGAGTGTGAGTACCATGGTGAGATCCAAAGATCTGTCTGAGGCCCTCAGAAAGAAGATTGTGGCTGCTTATGAGTCTGGTAAGGGATTTAAAATGATCTCAAAAGAATTTGACATCAGCCGTTCCACCATCTGGAAAATTGTTTACAAGTGGAGGACATTCAAAACAACTGCGACCATGCCCAGGTCTGGCCATCCAAGCAAGTTCACCCCCAGAGCAGACCACAAGATGCTAAAAGAAGATCCTAAATCCTAAAATTTCATCACAGGACCTGCAGCAGGCTCTTGTTACAGTCGATGTGAAAGTGCATGACTCAACTATCACAAAGAAACTACACAAGTTTAATTTTCATGGGAGGTGTGCAAGGAGGAAACCTTTGCTCTCTAAGAAAAACATTAAGGCCAGACTGAAGTTTGCCAGAGAGAATGCAGACAAAGACCATGACTTCTGGAATGATGTTCTTTGGACAGATGAGTCTAAAACTGAATTATTTGGACACCAGAACAAAAGACATGTTTGGCATAAACCAAATACAGCATTCCAAGAAAAGAACCTCATACCAACTGTAAAGCATGGAGGTGGAAGTGTCATGGTTTGGGGATGCTTTGCTGCAGCAGGACCTGGCCAGCTTACCATCATAGAATCCACCATGAATTCTATTGTGTATCAGAGGGTGCATGAGGAACATGTGAAAGCGGAACTGGACCCTGCAACATGACAATGATCCAAAACGTACCAGTAAATCCACCAAGGACTGGCTGAAAACTAAGAAGTGGAGAATCCTGGAATGGCCAAGTCAAAGTCCGGATCTTAATCCCATTGAGATGCTGTGGAGTGACTTAAAATGGGCTGTACATGCAAGAAACCCATCAAACATCTCACAGCTGAAAGAATTCTGCATTGAGGAGTGGGGCAAACTTTCTTCAGATCGATGTCAGAGATCGGTAGATGGCTACAAGAAGCGTCTCACTGAAGTTATTTCAGCCAAAGGGGGCATCACTAGTTATTAGAGGGGAGGATGTCCTAACTTTTTCCTCCATTATAATACGTATTTTTGCTCATATCTTTTGTTTCATGAGTAAAACAATGTTCATTTTTGTTGTTTAATTGCAATCAAATCACTTTCTTTTCCAGAAATAAACAAAAACAAGATTGGACATTGATATGTAAACATTTCTTAATAAAGAGCTGACTGTTTAATGGGGTGTCCTCATTTTTTCACTTGACCGTAAATCTGATCTTTTTCTCCATATGTGGCACAGATGTGTGTCTGTGTGTTAGTGTGAACAGCAAAACCACACCGAATCTGACAGTTTCAGTTGTGATTTGAGACTTTCATATGTTGTACTGAAATCTGATGCATATCCAATCTGCGCCAGTGTGACTCCGTCTGAACAGCCAGATCGGAATTCATCATCATTCAAAAGTCGATCCAACTTGACATTTGTTATAATTTTGCGCTGCTGAGACTCATCAACATTTGGGGTGATGTTTCTGTACAAAGAATTAGAAGAGACTTGTCCAAAACCCTCAGCGTGATTTCAAAAGAAATGGCCGAACGCGGCTGTAGGAGAAACGAGGCCGCGGCATCAAAGAAAAGTTAAAAGTCTGAAAGCAAAGTTTCAAGAATCCGAGGACACGAACCAAAGACGTGACTGGGCCCTTTTTTACGGCGAACTCAAACACATTCTTGGTGATGAGTCCAGCTGTCAGTCAATGAAGCTTCATGATAGCTCCTGTGATGCTGGCGAAGATGAAGCTGAACCTCCAGGAGCAACTGGCATTCGTTCATAGTCATGATTGTTTACCTCTGGATGAGCCACATGCAGCTCTGTTCTTTTGCGCATACAGGTCAGTTTAGGAGCTGATCTGTTCAGACGGATGTCGCAAATAGATCACATTTAAAAATTGTGAACAGCCAAACTAAAAAATTGGATTTGGTGAGAAAATCAGATTTGGGCCTTTTACTTGCTTTGAGAAACTGTTGTATAAACGCAATAAAAGAGTTGGGTTATTCTTAACAATCTCTTGTGCTCTGTTGCTTAAGTATTATCTCAGCCAATCATGTTACTTGTTTCATGCATATTAACAGCCATGCTAAGCGCAGCAGCCAAACATGAAAATGGATCACTTCATGTGGCCAGAGAGCCAGAGGAGACTGGGGGTGCTTGTTCATGAGGTGCAGGCCTAACATGAGCAAATATTTGCCTCATTCTCTTTGTAATATTGCTTTCCATTACTGTTCAACCATGGAGAATTAGACAGAGACAGCCCATTCACCAGAAATTAGCAGTCAAAATTGACTGTATGTGCAGTAGGAGACAAGAGAAAGAGCCCATCTGCGCCTTTTGTTCAGCCCAGCACTGTAAATTCTATAGAGCGTGTGTTTCTCTTTCTGTGCATCAGATTAGGGTGGAGCTAGTTAGGGCACATTATATGCAGCTTTCAGTTAAACAGGTTGCTGAGCTCCATCAGAAAGGATGCATCTATGATAATTGAGAAATAACTTCATTGGTAATCATACATCTTATTATTAAACATACTTTTTCATGTCCTGCTGGAACTGCTGCTCATTCTTATCACACATTTTGCTGGTAGAATCACCAGCCTATCAGGATGTGCTAGGTTTAGATGCTGCACTGAAATGAAGTCTTCAGAGTTTTTATCGCAGTGATTTAAATTTTTTTGCCTGTCCTTGCGCTTCCTCATTTCAGTGAAGCTCTGTTTAGTTAAGTGTGCTCCAAAGAATCAAGTTCCGTGGTAATGTCACATTAAAAGTGTTTAAATTTCAATTTAAAATTTCAGTGTTTTGATTTTAAAACTTGAGTAACTGCCTTAACATTGTCTTTGTTTACATGCAAATATTTTTGCCAATCTAATTGAATTCATTCCGGTTATAGATTAAGACTGAGGTGTTTAAGCACTCTACTTAACTATCTGATGGAAATTCTCTGTTTACATGCTCACTACAAGTAATCAGATCCAAAATGACGCGTATGCATAGAATAACAGTGTAATTTTTGACATGACAACGAGCATCACGTGAGGTCCAGTCAGAGTGAGATGAGCAGCAGTGAGCAGTGCTTGTGTTTTTAATTACTTTAAACTGATGTCAGACTCAGGAAAACATCCTTCACATGTACTTATTAAAGAAGGCCGAGAGAAAAATGTCCTGGTCTGAGACACGTAAGCTGCATATCCGTCCCACCGCTGTCGTTTAAAGCTCAAAGCATAAATTTCGTCTCCTCTGCAGACCAGTTTCTGCTCCCGCCATGTTGAACGTTATAAACTTCTTCTATGATGCAATGCACATGAAGAACATACTTAAACTTTCAGATTGGGAATGTAATCAGAAACAGGAGTTTACACGGATATTATTTTTCTATTTAACGGATTATTTACAGGATTACCCAGCTCATTCAATCGGATAGAAATTGTGTTCCAAATGGCCTCATCGGACATATCCTGTTCTGATTTAGTTATTACTCACATTATTAATGGATGATCAGGCTGCATATAAACATGGCTATTGAATAGGTTTACCCATTAAACTTGAGACTTATCATCAAGTTAGAATGCAGTCTGGCTGCGTTATTGGTAAGTTACTGAAGTATGTACTGTAAGTTTGAGCGCAGGCTATTTAAGAGTGTAATCTCTATGTGCAAAGCTGTATAGTTGTATACAACAGGTTGGGCACTCCTGACACATTTTGTTGGAAAAAAAAGTAAATACAACCTCAGCTGAACAGAAAAAATAAAAGTAAGTAATTGAGGCATGTGCGCAAGTTTGGACACCCTGCTGAGTCAGAGCTTAGTAACATCTTTTCCACATATCACAGCTTGCAAATGCTTTTTGTAGACAAGATTCTTTCTATTCTTGATTTAGGAATTTTCACACACTCCTCCTTGCCAAACCCTTCCAGTTCTGTGATCTCCTCAGGCTGTCTTGCATGCACAATAAGTTTAAAATCTACCCATGGATCTCCAGTCAGGGGACTGTGAAGGCAATTTAAAAAACTTGAGCTTGTTTCTTTAGTAGTACATGATGGATTTTGAAGTATGTTTGGGATCATTGTCCTGTAATAGAAATCAGCTCTTCTGGTTCTACACTGGCTGTCACATATGAAAAATGAAAACGGACTGTTTTTTTTTCCAGAGTCTTTAATGTAGAGACCAAGTCAAGTATCAAATCAGTCAGCATATGCCTCAAGAACAAATCGAGTCACTAACTTGAGTCCTCATGTCTGATAAAGAGCATGATCTAAAGGCCGTGACCTAAACATTGACTGTAATGCAGTAGAACAAAGCCATTCATCATACACTCTTTTTCAAGCAATCTTTCTTTTTTCTGTATTTGAATATTTTTACATTTGAAGAAAGAGAGAAGGATGCCTTCAACACAGGATATCTTATATGGCTGGTTGTAGATCTGTAATGGTACAGACATCCATCTCATGGGAGTCATTATGTCAGATGATTGCTCTGTGTGGTCATATAACAGCCAAGAAATATGAAGCCATTTTTGTAGTTATTCTTCTGGAAAAGTGAGTCAGTATTTCACTTCATAGAATTCAGGACATGGATGAGGCAAACAGTGGGTCAACTTTTTAGGGATTGAGTATTTGCAATTCAGTATTTTGTCCTCCCTGTTTATTTCTATGAAATTTTGCAGCTGTGATTGTGTCACAGAATGCTGGGTTATCATCGCTTTAGCACCAAAAGCTTCAATATCTTTCACTCTTTACCTTCCATTTTTTCTTTTTCTCTCTCTTCTTTTCACTTTCTCCCTTCTTTTCTTTAATTCTTCCTCTCCCTCCCTTCCTCGCTCTCTTTCTCTCTCTCTCTCCCCCCTGTAGACTCTGTGCTGGCTGCACAGTCTGTATGGTCCAGAGGGGCAAAAAGGATTGGAAAGTAATCTGTTTGAAAGTCTTATGAACTCAAAGCCCTTTACTTATTCTGAGGAGCTAATACCTGTGCATATAGGATAAGTGTGTGCATGTATATTTGTTTTCGTACAGTTTCAGGACAAAATGTCCTGACTTTGTAGGACAACCGGCAAAGTCATTTCTTTTTGAGTACTGAGGGTAAAGATAGGGTTACAAATGCATATAGGTACTTACTTACATATCGCTGTTGTCGGGAGAAAACCTTGTATCTCCAAAATGGTAACTTTACAGGAGAAGGAAAAAAACTACCCTACTTTTAATGTAAGTCAATGGAACCAGATTTTTTTTTCCATTTTTGGTCATTTCTTTTGGTCCATTCATCCTGAACTTTACACACAATATGAAGGACAACAGGTAATTTCAAATTATGCCAAAAACTGAAATACATCAAAAATGGAGATACGAGGTATATGACAACAGCGATACACTTATACATATGCATTAAAGTTGTGTGTACAATGTGAAATTGACCACCCATATTTAAATCGCTTCTTTAATTTCTGATCAAAATGGCCATTTCCAAAAATGTTGGGACAGTATGTGAAATGCCAGTATACACAGAAAACATTTACATGCAGCCTAATAATCCATTAATAATCTGACTAATAGCTCGGAATAGAATACGTCCATGTAAACCACTTAGTCGGAATAGTCTAGTCTGATTGAGGCCATTCGGAATGCAATTTCTGTCTGATTGAACGATGTGAGTAATCCTGTTAATAATCCATTAAATAGAAGAATAATAACCAACCAATTAAAGCATTTAAAACACAAGCGCACCAACTAGAAATTCACCTCACGCCAACTGGACCTCACGTGATGTTTGCTGTCATGGTAACATTTACTCTATGTGCTACTCCACGCAAGCACATCATTTTGCATTGGATTACTTGTAGTGAGCATGTAAACGAAGATTTTTCCATCAAATTGCTGAGTGAGCATATAAACACCTCAGTCTGAATCTGTAACCCTGTCAGTCGGATTGGCAAAAATCTTTGCATGTAACTGATTAGGAAATTCCTCTTGACATGTATTAAATTAAAAAACCCAATATTTGATGTTTTATCTTGTAGTACATTTTCTTTTGTTCTTCTTCTTTTCTTCATGTTCCAGAGAACACAGCATTGATTGTTTCCACATTGTTTCCAGACCACAGTATGTTTCCACTTCGCATCAGTTAATTTCAGATGAGACTGAGCCCAGAGAAGTCAGCAGCATTTCCATGGGATCGTATATAGCTTCTTCATATATAGACATTTAGCTTCCACTATATATATATATATAATTTAATTGCATATTATTATTATCATTATTTGCATACAGATGCTTACATATATAAGAGATATGGAATGTCTGTATGATACCACGTCTTGAAATTGACTAAACACAAGTGTGTGTGTGCTGATAAACTAAAGAACTGAAATACAATAGTTCTCACTCTGAATCTAGTCTGGACATCTTTGCTGTTATATTGGAATGAGGCTGTTTGTCTGAGAGAGAAAGAGAGCGAGAGAAAGAGAGAGCTGAAAGGAATGAATAATTTCTTTCTCCTTCATCCTCTCTCACAGATAAAACATCCTTGGTGAAATTAGGCAGTGACTTAGATGAGCCAGGCTTTGTAGACATCAAATCTCAATAATGAGGGCCGGCAGCTGAGAGAGTGTGCCCAGATTTGGAGTTTGATTGACAGGGCATCTCACGGCCTCGCTTGCATTTATTACTAATGCTTTCAGCATCACCTTTTCAATTACAGACACTGTTTTGCCCTGCTGGGTGAGCGGAGCGCTGATTGGCTACGTGTAAAGTGCACGCCAAGAGGTAATTTGTGTCACTGCTTTTAGCTAGTCGTACAGTTTTTCGGTGCACTTTGCACTTACTCATATCCAGCATTGGAGATATCTCTACCAAGAGAGGCAGAGTGGAGAAACTAGAGCAGTCAGAGAGGAACAGAGAGTTGTTCAGTTAACAGAATTATACTTTTTCATATTGAAAAATTCAACCAAATGACAAGTGCTATAACAAATGAAAATGCTATAATGCGATGGGGTTGTTTTTCAAGGGTTGGCCTAGACACCTTAGCTCCAGTGAAGTGAAATCTTAGTGCCACAGCAGACCAAGACATTTTGGACAGTTCTATGCTTACAGCTTTGTGGGAACAGTTTGGGGAAGAACCTTGTCTGAGCCCTGACCTCAACCCCATCGAACACCTTTGGGATGAACTACAATGGAGATCGTTAGCCAGGCCCTCTCGTCTAACATCAGTGTCTGACCTCACAAATGCCGTTCTGGATGACCAAAAATGCCACAGACGACACCCTCCAAAATCTCGTAGAAGGCTTCTCAGAAGAGTGGAGGTTGTTATAGCTGCAAAGAGGGAACAAACTCCATATTAATGTCTGTGATTTACAATGGGGTGCCATAAAAGTTCTTGTAGGTGTAATGTGTAGGTGTCCCAATACTTTTGTCCATATAGTGCATCTTTATGTATTAATGTCACACTCGCAGACACTAAAAGTAGGTCTCAGATGTGAAATAAACATTGTATTAATAAAGGTATGATGACAATAGAGGATAATTCCCTTGCATCCTCGAACAATACAGCCTTCACCAAGTTCTCTTTGAATTGTCTTTCCACCATCAGATTCATCCGCCTCAGGGAAGAGGTCCCCACGTAACAAAACGGTCTTCCGCACATTGCATGCAATTACACATTTCTACCAGAGAGGTCTCTAAATCCCTGAGTCCTACATAGTGTAGCTTTGAGTGCCCTCAGATGACATATTGTTATCTATAAAAACGGACAAAAGTGTTTCAACAGTAGCAACCGTCTTTAAACTCGAATTTTGGCCATACTTTGTCCACGTTTATGTATATGAAGTATGTCGCACTGTCAAAAGATAAGCTAAAAATTATGTGAATTTGACTTTTGCCACTTTCATTTCTAATTCATCTTTAATCCTATTCCAGTAGTGTCAATGAGAGAACACCAGAAGAGGATTGTTGTACAAGGTGATTCAAAAAGATTCATCCGATTTCAACGTGATTTATTTCATGTATAAATCATTGCAGAACAAAGCAGTAAATTGTAAATGGTTTAAATCAGCATAAAGTTTATTAGATAGTTTTACAGGTGCTCAATTTGAACCTCCTCCAGCTGTACGGACATCAACACCGTAGTCAAATTCATCCCATATTGGATTGAGCATGTTGGGTGTCGCTGTACTCACGGCTCTTTCGGAGATCATCCAGTGGATGTGGAACCAACTACGAACGCTCTGTTGGAGGTTCACTGCAGACAAAAATCACATTGCACAGTTGTGAATTCTTACGAATTCACTCTTATTGAAGCAGAGAACGCAAACCGCTTTCTGCTCAGGGGTTGCCTCTCCTCACAGACTGAAGGGAGCCATCTTCCAGTGACAGAAACTCTTAAGACTCCTCATAGTTCCAAAAAAATGCTCTAAAATCAGATGAACCTTTTCAATAACCCTGTAGTTTAAAATAGTTTTGCTTAAAAAGAAACAGTTCAGTTTTTCTCAACTTGTTGTTGTGGCAGGATAAGTGTTCATCTGTGACATTAATGAACACACCTTATAATTGAGCGTATTGGATCACTACCAAAACCAAGCACTTCTGTTTTCTTGTTTGTTTTTCCCTTTTCATAGCACCATAGCTCCAGCTGTCCTTGAAATAAATAAATAAATAAATGAACTGCACAGCGAAGGCGAAAGCACTCAAACATTTTGATAAACACACGCCATTAGTGTTGTAGGCAAAGTGAAGTGCTGGTCAATATGGCCCTGCCCTCTCGTTAGAGCGACAGTAGCAGGAGTCCTCAGATGAAAGGCCCAGCTCTCTCTCCATCAGACTCTCCGGCCTGCCTCTGCAATTATCTGCCAGTGCCTGCAGCCCCGGCCCCTGAAACCTCGGCCTTATTAGCCCTCCACAGGACTCTGTGTGTGGTGTGCTGAGTGCTGTGGATTACACCCCTCTAAGTGTGTGTGTGTGTGTGTGTGTGTGTGTATGTGTGTATCTGTGTGACACGCTGTCATTTCTCCAGCCTTTTAACTTCAGCCTGTCTGTCTGCCTGTCTGTCACTGTCCCTCTCTCACTATCTCTCTATTTGTCTCCATATTTCGCCTATCCTATACAGATGTATGGGCCATTGTGAAAGACCCATGTAGTGAATGTTGAAGGCCCATCTAGAGACAAAGACTGCAAATCAGTATTTAACTGTGAATGTTCATAGACCTATTCCTGTTAAAGGGGGCCATATTCTACAGTCACTTGTATTTTATTTTTATCTTTAATGTGTACTCAGAACATGTGTATGGGTTTTTGCACCAAAAGTGGTCATAATTCATATTTATACGACCATTTTACAACCTCCTTTATAGTGAAAAGGGCTGTTTTGTTGTCACTCATATAGACAAATTCAGAATGTTTTTAAACCTAAAGGGTGCCGATTCTTCTGGGTGGATAACTTGCGTTTAGTCAGCATGGAAGCAGCTCAATTTACAGCTCAATTTACAGCACAATTTACAGTAAAACAGTGGCCATAACAGTGAAATCCTGTTTCGTTTTAAGGCTATAATGTCCAATGTCCTAAATGTATGTAATGAATTTTAACTTGCTTTGTTGTTTTCCAGTGTTCAAAAGCAGGTAAAGCTGCTATAAGTAATATTATCACCAAGGGAAGCTCTGCCTTTTGTAACACTTTAGGACATTGACAGTTTAGCGAATCCTTTACTCTTCCAGGCAAACGTGAAGTTGCACTAATATTCAGCCAACTTTCAAAAAAATAACTGGTTGTATTTACTTAATCCAGTTAGGTCAGCAGCTTTGTTTTCAGATTCAGATTTTTCAGATTCAGATTCCTTTATTGATCCCAGGGGGAAATTTCAACTACATTTTCAAAAATATTTAGACGTGTTATGTAGACAGGACCTAATTCAGCAGTTTATTTGCTACTCTAATGTAGCTCCCCTAGCTAGCATTATATAATTGGCTAGCTCTCCAGCCTAGCTATCGTTAGCTACCATGTGCTCAGATATTGCCCATATTTCTGGGAGTAATGTATACCAACACTGTCAAGGTCACTTTCTAACCAGATGCTGACATGCCAACTTCATAGAGTGCCTTAGAAAAACTTTCTCAGATAACTGTTCAGATGTCACTCAGTTCTGGGCCATTATAGTGTTATAGTGTTGCTTGATTTGATCAGTTTTGATCGCTTTTTCAGTAAACATTAGTGATATTCCTGCTCAAATGAGGAGTTAAACATTGTCATGTCAGTCAGCTTGCACTGGAAAACAGAAAAGTTTTTACATTTCTCTTTTCTGATGACTAAAATTAATCTGAATGAATCTGCAAAGAAGTCAGTTTTAAAACTTTGACAATGTTTACTTCTAATGCTTTAATTTCAGAAAAGTGAGCTTTCTGTGAAATGGGCTGTTTAAATAAACCTTTTGTTAAAATAAGTAGCATTTATTTATGCCTTGATGAATGCATGTTTATAATTTGTGATTGAGCGAAGCTGACCTGAGCTCTCTCTGATCTGTAAACATGCTTTGATTGGTACTCTGTCCTGTGTAACCTTACTAGTCTTACTGAAGCATTGTTTGTTTGTTTGTTTGTTTGTGACTATGTGTTTGTTTATGCAGCAGTCATGAACTCAAGAAAGCCACTTTATGAATAAAATGTAAGGGAGTGTTCGTAAGGCCGCAATGACCCCTACATAAGCCTTTCAGGATATAAGCCTACATACATTTTTATAAAGGCTTATTTCATTAAGCGTCAGTTGTCATAAAGGCCAACCTTTGTTCATTTTGATGCTATTTAACCAGTTATAAGCCTTTATAAATGTATAAGCTTATGTCAGTTTTCACAAAGTTGCATAAAGGCATATTTAGTGCTGCACCTGCAGTCTTACAAAAATCTGGCCCATAGTACTTTTTAGTAAATATTTGAAGCTGTATTTTTTATTGTCTTTTATCTGTAATATATGCAAATAGGTTTAAATTATTCATGAGATGTTGTAGATCATATTATGTTGTAACATGCTGAGGTCAGGTCAGGTTGTCTTGGCTTAAAAGTTAATTGAAACTTGCACTTTAGCATACAGTTGTGTACGTCTGTGTTCATTTCAACTGATCCATGGTAAATTCTTATTCAACACTGCAGTAAATTATTCTACGAGGATGTTATGCCTTCATTACATGCATGGCTAAATGGAGGGTAATCGGTCATTGCAGAGCCACTAAATGAACTGGAGTTATTGTAAGGAAAGGCAAAGAAAGACGAACAAAAATAATAATCTCTGTCTTGCAAGCGATGCAGTGTTCCGTTTTGTTTGTGCCGTGAATCAGGAACAAAAGTCAAGAACATTAGTGCTGCGCCGAAATGAATGCAATTTGCATTCATTGTGGCAGCACAGAGCTTGTTTTGAGCTTGAATAGTGAGCTGCAATCACTGCTGCTGATGGACAGAGAGCTAGGAGAAAAAGAGAAAGCGAACAAGAAGTGAGGGAGACAAAAAAAATAGGAAATACTCTGCACAGTGCACTCTCTTCCCAATAAAGTAGAAAAATACACATGGTATCAGGCTGTCAGTCAGAAACTCCTCACTGTCTGGATAATGCCATACTCCTGTGTTCACTCAGCAAGACTGAGCCTTTCACTACCTTTCTGCTTACTCAGGAGAACAGCATTCGTTCAGGTTGGATTCAGTGTTCAACAACAACTCGAGTGATAATGAGAAGAATGAGAGTACCAGAAAAGGTTCTGTATGTTTTAACAATAGCAAAACTGTTTTTGGTGCTATATAGATACATTTTTAAAAGACCGTTTGGAAATATTATCCATAATAATGAGAAGAAGAAGAAGAAGAAGAGGAAACAGAGACATTTTAGGGAACATCTATTGGGGGTTCATTAAGGTCTTCTTTGTTTGGTAAAGCCTCTCCATGGATCACCACCTTATTGTGGTGGAGGGGTTTGCATGCTTGAATGATCTTAGGAGCTATGTTGTCTGGAGCAAAAGCTCCTGGTAGGGTCTCCCAAGGCAAACTGGTCCTAGGTGACAGGTCAGTCAAAGTGTGATGCAAAAATAACAAGACTTGTGTACCCTGCCCGGATTAGGGATCTCCGGGGCCCCACCCTGGAGCCAGGCCTGGTGGAGGGGCGCGCCAGCAAGCATCTGGTGGCTGGGCATTTACTCATGGTGCCTGGTCGGGCCCAGCCCGAAGGAGCTACATGAGTCCCCCCTTCCATTGACCCACCACTGATGGGAGGGGCAGTAGTAGGGGTTCGTTGCTTTGTGGATCGGGCAGTGGCCGAAGGCGTGGGCCTTGGCGTTCTGATCCTCGGTTGCTGAAACTGGCTTTTGGAACTTGGAATGTTACCTCACTGGCGGGGAAGGAGCCTGAGTTGGTGTGTGAGGTTGAGAGGAGATACCGGCTAGATATAGTCGGGCTCACCTCAACACATAGCTTGGGCTCTGGGTCCAATCTCCTTGAGAGGGGTTGGACTTTATTCTTTTCTGGAGTTGCCCATGGTGAGAGGCAGCGGGCAGGTGTGGGCTTTCTCATTGCCCCTCAACTTGGCACCTGTATATTGGGGTCTGAACAGCAGTTCAGAGTACCCAGCCTTCTTAGAGTCCTTGGGAGGAGTGCTCTATGACAAGTGCTCTGGAGACTCTATTGTCCTACTGGGGGACTTCAACACTCACATGGGCAATGACAGTGAGACCTGGAGGGGTGTGATTGGGAGGAATGGCCTCTCTGATCTGAACCTGAGTGGTGTTCAGTTTTTGGACTTCTGTGCAAACCACAGTTTGTTCATCATGAACACCATGTTCGAACACAAGGATGTCCATAAGTGTACATGGCACCAGGACACCGTAGGCTGCAGTTCAATGATTGACTTTGTCGTGTCATCGGACTTGCAGCCATGTGTTTTGGACACTTGGGTAAAGAGAGGAGCTGAGCTGTCAACTGATCACCACCTGGTGGTGAGTTGGATCAGGTGGTGGGGGAAGATGCCGGTCAGACCGGGCAAACCCAAACGTATAGTGAGGGTTTGCTGGGAACGTCTGGCAGAAGAACCTGTCAGATTGATCTTCAACTCACACCTCCATCAGAACTTTGACCAGATATCGGGGGAGGTGAGGGACATTGACTCAGAATGGACCATGTTCCGCTCCTCTATTGTTGAAGCAGCTGACTGTAGCTGCGGTCGCAAGGTAGTTGGTGCCTGTCGGGGATGGTAAACCTCGAACCCAGTGGTGGACACCCCAGGTTAGAGATGCCGTCAAGCTGAAGGAGTCCTACCGGGCATGGTTAGCCTGTAGGACACCAGAGGCAGCTGGCAGGTATCGACAGGCCAAGCGATCTGCAGCTTCAGTCATTGCCAAGGCAAAACCCGGGTGTGGGAAGAGTTTGGTGAGGCCTTGGAAAGTGACTAAGTCGGCTCCGAAAAGATTCTTTCAAACCGTCAGGCGACTCAGAAGGGGAAAGCAGTGTGCCACTAGCACTGTATATAGTGGAGATGGTGTGCTGCTGACTTCGACTGAAGACATCATTGGGCATTGGAAGGAATACTTGGTGGGGCGGTGCCACTGGATTGGCAGACTGGGGTGGTGGTGCCTCTTTTTAAAAAGGGAGACCGGAGGGTGTGTTCCAACTACAGGGGAATCACACTCCTCAGTATCCGTGGTAAGGTCTATGCAGGGGTACTGGAGAAGAGAGTCCGGCTTATAGTGGAACCTCGGATTCAGGAGGAGCAGTGCGGGTTCTGCCCTGGTTGTGGAACACTGGACCAACTCTTTACCCTCTCCATGGCAGTTTGCCCAACCACTCCACATGTGCTTTGTGGATCTGGAGAAGGCATTCGACTGTGTTCCCCGGGGTATTCTGTGGGAGGTGCTTTGGGAGTACGGGGTACATGGCTCTTTGCTACGAGCCATTCAGGCCCTGTACAAACAAAGCAGGAGTTTGGTTCGCATGGCCGGCAGGAAGTCAGACTCATTCCCAGTGAGAGTTGGACTCCGTCAGGGCTGCCCTTTGTCACCGATTCTATTCATAATTTTTATGGATAGAATTTCTAGGCGCAGTCAGGGGATGGAGGGTGTCCGGTTTGGTGACCTCAGGGTCACATTGCTGCTGTTTGCAGTTGATGTGGTCCTATTGGGGACATCAGGCCATGAACTTCAGCTTTCGCTGGATTGGTTTGCAGCCGAATATGAAGCGGCTGGGATGAGGATCAGTACCTCCAAATCCGAGGCCATGGTTCTCAGGCGGGAAAGGGTGGAGAGCCCTCTCTGGGTCGGGGATGAGCTCTTGCCTCAAGTGGAGGAGTTTAAGTATCTCGGGGTCTTGTTCACGAGTGATGGTACAAGGGTGCTGGAGATTGACAGGCGGATTGGTGCTGGGTCAGCAGTGATGCGGGCTCTTTACTGGTCTGTTGTGGTAAAGAAAGAGCTGATCCATAAGGCAAGGCTCTCGAGTTACTGGTCGATCTACGTGAGCTTTGGGTAATGACCGAAAGAACGAGATCGCGAATACAAGCGGCCGAAATGAGTTTCCTCTGCAGGGTGTCTGGACTCTCCCTTAGAGATAGGGTGAGAAGTTCGGTCTTCCGGGAGGGACTCGGAGTAGAGCCGCTGCTTCTCCACGTCGAGAGGAGCCAGCTGAGGTGGTTCGGGCATCTGGTTAGGATGCCTCCTGGACGCCTCCCTTGGGGGTGTCACAGGCAAGTCCACCCGGGAGGAGACCCCGGGGAAGACCCAGGACACACTGGCATGACTATCGCCCAGCTGGCCTGGGAACGCCTCAGAATCCCCCCCAGGGAGCTAGTGGAAGTGGCTGGGGAAAGGGAGGTCTGAGCCTCATTGCTTAGGATGCTGCCCCCGTGACCCGAACCCCAGAGAAGTGGATGGATGGATGGATGGATGGATGGATGGATGGATGGATGGATGGATGGATGGATGGATAATTTTTTATCTTTACTGCTTTTACCAACTCATGTGAAGTTGACTTAACAGCTGTGTCAGGTGATTTTTTTTAACGTTTTCTGAGGGGAAATGATGTAGCAAAATATGACAAGCTTTGTCTCTGTATTGCATTTCCATGCTGCCACTCAATGTGTGCTTTTGTTTTCTTGATCAGAACCTGAGTCCTTTTTGAACATCATCTCAGTCTCCTTCCACTACGCCGGTGTTTCTCACAGTGAGCAAGAGACCTCCTTTTAAATGGATCTCCTTGAGCGGGTGGAGAGGGCTCTGTCATGCAAACACACTCTCACCTGCTCAGGTTCCTGCCGAGCCTCCACTGCCACCACGTCCTCATTGTTGGCCTGTCGTCCGTTATCTGAAATTGAGTTTATTCTGAAATGAAAAAGTAACTGCCGGGCTTTGAACCAAAGAAAGCAAAGTGAAAATGAAGCCCCCGGAGGGGCCGCGAAGGGATGAATGTGAATGTGCTGTTAACCCTTTTTCTCCACTGCAACAACACCACTGCCAAGCTTTACTGAATTCATATTTATACAGTCAATGCAAAAGTTTGGGCACCCCAGTCAAATTACATGAAGAGTCTGGAGCTTGGTAGTTTTGGAAGGTTTAAATTCACGTAATCAGGACTAAACAGTCCGCAGTGACACAACGACTTCTTCGCTGAACAGCGATGATTCCTTTCTGTGTTTAGCTCCTAGATTTGGTTATAAGGTCTCATAAACTGCATGTGTAGCCTGTCTTTCTGTCTTGTTAGCTAGAGTTTTTCTTTCTAATATACAAACCAGATTCCAAAAAAGTTGGGACACTAAACAAACTGTGAATAAAAACTGAATGCAATGATGTGGAGATGGCAAATGTCAATATTTTATTCGTAATAGAACATAGATGAAAGATCAAAAGTTTAATCTGAGTAAATGTAACATTTTAAAGGAAAAATATGTTGAATCAAAATTTCACAGTGTCAACAAATCCCAAAAAAGTTGGGACAAGTAGCAATAAGTGGCTGGGAAAAGGAAATTGAGCATATAACGAACAGCTGGAAGACCAATTAACACTAATTAGCTCAATTGACAAAATGATTGGGTATAAAAAGAGCTTCTCAGAGTGTCAGTGTCTCTCAGAAGCCAAGATGGTAAGAGGATCACCAATTCCACCATTGTTGCGCAGAAAGATAGAGCAGCAATACCAGAACGGTGTTACCCAGCGTAAAATAGCAAAGACTTTTAAGTTATCATCATCAACCGTGCATAACATCATCAAAAGATTCAGAGAATCTGGAACAATCGCTGTGCGTAAGGGTCAAGGCCGTAAAACTCTACTGGATGCTCATGATCTCCGGGCCCTTAAACGTCACTGCACCTCAAACAGGAATGCCAATGTCAGTGAACACAATCCACCGTGCCATCCGCCATTGCCAGCTGAAACTCTACAGTGCAAAGAGGAAGCCATTTCTAAGCAAGCTCCACAAGCTCAGACGTTTGCACTGGGCCAGGGGTCATTTAAAGTGGAGTGTGGCAAAATGGACTGGGATTTGTTGACGCCATGAAATTTTGAAACAACATATTTTTCCCTTAAATTGATACATTCTCTCAGTTTAAACTTTTGATCTGTGATTTGTGTTTTATTCTGAATAAAATATTGACATTTGCCATCTCCACATCATTGCATTCAGTTTTTATTCACAATTTGTTTAGTGTCCCAACTTTTTAGGAATCCGGTTTGTATGATTTTTCAGAAATCAGTGATCACCAAGAGGTGAGTGCAGGAGAATGTAAACCATGCTAAAGTTGTATAAAATAAATAAGTTCATAGCGTAAAAACCAATCAACAATCAATAGCAATGGAATAACATTATGTCCACCTCCTTGTTTCTATGCTCATTGTCCGTTTTATCAGCTCCTCTTACTATACAGGTGCACTTTGTAGTTCTACATTTACAGACTGTAGTCCATCTGTTTCTCTGATACTTTGTTACGCCCCTTTCACCCTGTTCTTCAGTGGTCAGGACCCCATGGACCCTCATAGAACAGGTACTATTTGGGTGGTGGATCATTCTCAGGTCGTAATGTTATGCCTGATCGATATATGTTTCAACTTCTATGATCAGTGGAAAATAAATCGGTAAATATAGTCGAATAATTAACTAAATAAAATGAAAGTGGAGTCAAATCAATTTGTAGAACAGTAGTAACACTTTATGTTAGAAATGAAAGAAAAGGGAAGAAAGAAAAAGTGATAGGTAAAACCCTTCTTGCCCCCCTACATGCTACTTCATAGTTTTGATGTATTCACTCTCTCTCATACCAAGATGGAGAATAATAAGACAAACCTTTCAGACATGGTAGCTATGTGCAAACTGTTGACTTGTACTGTATGTGAAATGACTTTGCCCTTTGGATTCTTTTATAATCGAGTGGGTACTTGCATGTCTGACCGTTCTGAGCACTTATGTATTTTTCAAAACACTATATTATTTCAGTGTTGCACTTTATATGCCTTCTTTAGAGATTCATATGACTGCCCGCCTCCTGCTGAGCCTGACGACAGGTTTGAAGACTCTAAAAGAAAAATACCCCCCTCTACTAATGCACAAGGCATCACTTCTCTGCGGCGCTCTGTGTGAATTGTAGTACATCACAGTAACCTGAATAGGTCATGTGTGGAGAGATGACTGAGTGAGATCCAGCAGCGCTGAGCCAACAGCTCAGCCTGGACATCTGAGTTATTAGTGTTGTTTTGTTCTATACTGATACCAAGTCATAGTTGGGGCACTGCAGTGCTTATCTTTATCCTTATTTTGTTGACTTGTTAACATGTTAAGATTGATATGTTAAAATTTGTCCATTTGCCATCGTCGTCATCAACTTTATTACTGTACTTGTATGGAGAATTTCATGGGACAGGAACTAGTAACATGTAAGATCCCTTCTAACCTGGCAAAGTGCAGCAACTCTGTGCTGCATTGATTCCACAAGTGGAGGGAAGACGTGGAGGGGTGTTGAGCTGTGCTGTCTGGATAGTCACCCACAGCTCTGTGATATTTGTAGGTGCGAATATATCTCTCCACCACACTTAAGGGGATCTGCACCACACACTATCTCACTATCAGCTCGAAACACCTGATATCATGACTCATCGGAACACGCAACATGTTGCCAGTCTTCTAGGGTCCAGTTAGCAACCTCACAAGCCCAGGTGAGGCCCTGTTACAAGGCACTTTGGTGGGTCTTCTGCTCCCAAATCCCATGAAAACTTAAGCTGCACTGAACTGTGGAATATACTTGTGGATGCCTGCATTAAGTGTGGATGTGATTTCTGCCAGAGTCACTTGTCTGTTTGCATGGACAATTCTAGCCAGATGCCACTGTTCATGATCATTAAGCACCCGTGGGTGACCACTGTGCTTTCCACTGTGGGTGGTAATGCCTTCTATGACATATTCCCAGTATACACGTGACACTGTGGTTTGAGGAATGTTAAATGCCTGCACAACATCAGAAATAGAATGTTTCGTCCGCCTGGAATTCACTATCATGACTCTCAAGATAAACCTCGCAAACATATACAGGTATGGGCATTCCCAAACTGAGATAACGTCACTTAATAATCAATTTACATACTGTTATTCCATGACTTTTAGGCATGTCAGTGTATAGTGAATGTTGCATCCCACCCAGGCTCAGGTCTAGGAGGAGGGAGGGACAGAAACAAGAGGACGGAGGAGCATAATAAAGGGGTGCAGAGACCAGTACAATGCAATTAAAACTGCTAAAGTTTATTATACGAATGAATAAGTCAATTATACAAGCAGATTAAGCTGTAAACAAAGAAAAACAATTTATTGTAGTACTAAGTACAATAAGTTGTACTAGCAGACTGGACAATCTGCTTAAGATGGGGACTATAGGCAGTACCAAAAAAAGAACTTAACTATTCTCAGCTAAGAGTTAAACAGCTGCCTTATCTTGCCAGATATATTAAAGAAAATTTTAGCTGCTCCTCTTTGCTAAGCTAACAAAAGCATCCAGGGAGTGGTACTTACCTCTTTATCTAGTGTGCCTAGACAATGATATACCTTCCGGTATAAATGTACATACGCGCACAGTCTAACCTGCCCTCCCTCCCAGGACAAAAGCACCAGGTTAAGAGAATGTACAGATAAGAGTGCTAGAGACCAGGTAAATGAATCAAGACCTAGGATTTGTTACATGATGCCCAGAGCTGACGACAAACTCTGGCGTGTTGCTTTTAAAGGCCAAGCTCCGCCTCCTTGAGCTCATCTCCACCAGCTGATTGGCCAAATGACAGTGACATCCTTAAGATAATGGTGATTGACACATCAAGCCATAGGTGGAGGACAGAGACAGCCAAAAGAACAGGAGAAGAGCGGCAGGGGGACAGAGAGGGGAGAGAAGACAAATGCATGCACAGGCACTGACACATAACATGGAAACAGTTTTAAAAAGCAGCCTGTTTTGAATTCATTGTTTTTGTGATGTCACAGAAAACAGCGCATTTACATACACTATATCACTAAAAGAATTCACTCGTCTGCCTTCACAGGCATATGAATCGAGTGAGATCCCATTCTTAATCTATAGGGTTTAATATGATGATGTCCCACCATTTGCAGCTATAACAACTTCAACTCTTCTGTGTGGACAGGTGGTATCCTATCATGGAACCATGCTGGAATTCACTGAGCTCCTGAGAGCGACCCATTCTTTCACTAATGTCTGTAGAAGCAGTCCGCAGGCCTAGGGGCTCGGTTTTATACACCTGTGGCCATGGAAGTGATTGGAACACCTGATTTTGGCAGTATAGTGTATATCTGCCTACTTAGCCTCGCCCATTTGTACTGAAGTTATACGGAGTGTTTCAGCTCTGACTGCTTTTTGAACAAGGCACAATACAGGGCAGCCAGTCAGAACAGAGCTCATTTACATATATCTTTATCAAACACACAGTACCAAAATTTAATTGTAAAGGACATAGAGATTGGAAAATGTTCATGCCTGTGCCTCTGCACATAGAACAGCATAATTTCAAGTGAACCTCAAAAAAAGAAAAATAGCAATATTGCCCCTTTAACATAATTTAATAAACGCTATGGCTACCGCTAAATAGCCTGACTACGTTGTTGGTCTGTTAAAATCATTGTTAATGTTGCCGAGAGCTAGCCTCATCTTCCCCAGCCCAGTTAATTCTGCTGCCTGGAAGCTGTGAAAGGCCTGGACGTGAATAATGAATTGTGGTGGCAGGCAGGAAGAATAGCCTCCCTCCTGCGTAATTGCCTTTGTGTTTGTCCCAGGGGAGCGTTTATTTTGGACTGTTCGTACTGCTGTCCTTGCTGATCAGCACCATGTCTCATAATAGCTGCCCTGGAGCTGTGTTTACAGGGCTGGAGTGAGGGAGAACTGCTCCCAGATCAGGAATATGGGGCCATTCCAAACTGTACAGAGCTTTATTCCACTCTTTCCTGGTCACTTTGTCTTCCCTGACTGAGAGGGTGAGTGAATTGAGAGAGAGAGGGAGAGTGAGAGACAGATATGCCTGAGCCTGGGCCTCTTTTTTTCTGAAGTGCTCTTGAGTAGTCACTGCCCAGCGCTGAGCCCTGGGGCTTTTGTGGCTGGAGCACACATTCAGCTAAAAACCTAAAAACTTAAGCTCTCTCTGACCGGCTCTGGCCTTTTCATTCGCTCGAACGCTGTAGAAAACTCAGGGTGTGTGCTGGCATGGCTTACTGTCACAGGGCCAATCTGAAAATAGCCCTCCCTCCACCTCCCTCTCCCTCCTCAGGGATGATGCAAGTTTGTCGTAAGCAGTTAAATCAATTTCTGATGTGTAAAGAATTAACTGGCTGGTGCCCTAAAACCTCTGGTCACAAATAAAAAAAAAACACAACTCTAGTAGATCCAGCAGGGCAGACTGAAAAAGCTGACACCGGAAAAATGCCACAAACGTAAACTGAGATGGGGTGTTGAAATAATATGGGGAATAATATTACTGGCAGTGCACTGTAAAAATGGATGTCTTGGCAGGTGAGAGCATCATGATCATGTTAAATGTTACCAAATCCAAAGGATTACTACGTTAAAGTAACATAACTTTGTTGTTAGAACAAAACGTCACATCTGCAACATGATAACAAGAGAAAAAATGTGTTAAGTTGTGGGAAAAGTGAATGTATCAAGATTTTTTTCAAGTAATTTGAATTTTTATTAGACTGTTCATGAAATTTTAACACAAGGTACAGGTTAACTTGATTTTTGAAATGATATAAAAGAAGGACAACAACAAAGGAGATACAATGTTTTTGTGTGATCACAACAATAATCAGGCTACTTTCCATTACTTTTTATTATTTGCCTTTGTAGCCTCTTAAACCAAGGGTGGCTCCAAAATGCACTGTGTCATTTACTTCATAGCTTTCATATTTCATAAGCTACTTTCAAAAAGTGGGTGTCATATGAGGCTCTTCTCTCCAGTCAAATAGATGGTGATGTCATTTCAAACCCTTATAATAAAAGAAGCTGAACTAACAGTTTTTTTTTTTACTGAAAGTCGAGCCATTTTTCCCCAGATCTGGGCTATGAACTATAAACAGATGATCTGCTCTGTAAAAATTATTTTTATAAAAAAAAAAGTATGAAGAGTGTCAAAGATGTTTGGCTTTCAGCAGTAAATTGTAAGCATAAAGCAATATGTGTTGATCATAAAACACGTTTTCTGTTCATTTGAGGGGAGCTTTTACAAAAAAAATTAAAATGTGCATTTATTTCATGCAGTTACTGAATAATTTGCCTTACAATTTTATCACATAAATTCAGATGGAAAAACCAAAATATACCCTGTAGAATAAGACGTTAAGTCTTTATAAGTCATGTAATTGCATAATAAAAAAAAGAACTGTTTGAGAGAATTTAAAATACATTTTAATAATAGATCTTAAAATAAACAACCAAACTGTTTAACGAAACAAAATAATCTATTATGATGACATATAATTACCAAACTTTGCAGTGTGTGTATATGTGTGTGTGTGTGTGTGTGTGTGTATATATATATAATGTCTACACACACACACACACACACACACACACACACACACACACCGGACACTTACTGCTAGTAAAAGGTTGGACCCCCTTTTGCCTTCAGAACTGCCTCAATTCTTCATGTCATACTTTCAACAAGGTGTTGGAAACATTCCTCAGAGATTCTGGTTGGTTATTTGAGTTCCTGTTGCCTTTCTATCATCTGGAACCAGTCTGCCCATTCTCCTCTGACCTCTCACATCAACAAGGCATTTTCGTCCACACAACTGCCGCTCACTGGATATTTCCTCTTTTTCGGACAGTTCTCTGTAAACCCTAGAGATGGTTGTGTGTAAAAATCCCAGTAGATCTGCAGTTTCTGAAATACTCAGACCAGCCCGTCTGGCACCAACAACCACACCACGTTCAAAGTCACTGCACAGCAAGTTGTCTTGACCACCTCTACATGCCTATTGAACAGGTGTACCTAATAAAGTGGCTTGTGTGTGTGTGTGTGTGTGTGTGTGTGTATGTGTATATATATAAATATATATATATATATATATATATATATATATATATATATATATATATATATATTTATGCTGTCACAAGCCTCCAAGATGCAGTGCTGAAGGTGGTGTTTGTTGTGGATTTTCTCAGCATACACAATTTGTTTGAGATGACCCCAGAGATAAAAGTCGATAATAATATTAAAATAAAATAAAAAGTCCTGCGACTTTTGACTCACCCTATATATATATATATATATATATATATATATATATATATATATATGGCTGTCTGGTCAGCTTGGATGTTGCTATGCCAACCACATTCAAGTGGTCAACAGCAAAGATCACTGAAGAAGCTGGGATCCCAAGTTGTACCTCCATCGGCTACCCTTTAACCAAATCTTCATCAACCTTCGTAGTCTCCCCCTGATCTATTACCATATCAACTTCCATGGGCTCTTCCTCATCTTTACTGTCCACATTCGTGGGTTCCTTGTTATCCAGAAGCATCATGGACATACGTGAAACAAGCTCACTCTTCTTGGATTACTATTGGTTTCAATTTGTAATAATCTCTTTTTAAACATAAGGTTGAGGTTATTCTCTGTGGAGTTTCCAAAATTGATCTGAGCCTAATTTTAGCTAATTAATGCCTCTGTTTTGTAGTTTGGAATATGATGCATGTTCTCTCTGCAAAGTAAACATCTACAAAGCATCTTCAGTAGGCTATCTATGTCAAAGTCTTACCAAAAAACTCCACTAATAAAAATTTCTTTCATATTTAATTGTAGTTAATTTCACCCACTAGCTGCACCTCCCCGTCACAGTCTAGCATGAGCTTTCTCCAAGTATTGTAAAGCACTCCCACATCTTTTCAAACCACTACTAAAGCAGCACTATTATGCAGCTCAACACGCTTGGAGGAGAATGCTAACCTCCAGTTCTGGTATATAAGCTAACCTGCACTGGACAGCATCACCCTGAGTGATGAGGTGAGAGAGGATTAAAGCAATCACCTAAACAGCTCCAACCCCCTGAGGCATGGACTCTACAAGACTTCTGAATGCGCCCTATCTGGCACCAAGATGTTAGCAGCAGATCCTTTAATTCCTGTGTTTTGAGGTGGAGCTGCTACAGATCTGACTTGTTATTCCAGCACATCCCACAGATGTGGGATCAGATCGAGATCTGGGGAATTTTGAGGACACTTTGAACTCTTTATCATGTTACTCAAGCCATTCTTAACCAATGTGTGCAGGGTACATTATTCTACTAAAAGAGGCCACTGCTGTCTGGTAATAATCTTTCTAAGAAGTGGTGTATCTGGTATGTTTAGAATGTTTAGGTAGGTAGCACTTTTCACATTGACGTCCACATGAATGGCCAGATTTTGGGTTTCCCAGCAGACCACCACCCACAGCATCACACTTCCTCCACCAGCTTGTCTTCTTCAAACAGTGCATTCTGTTGCCATTACTTTCCCAGGTAAACAACGCACACATATCCGGCTGTTCATGTGATGTGAAAGTTCACAGGGCTCATCGGTCCAAACATCCTTCTTCTGTTCATCCAAGGTCCAGTTCGAACGTTTGCATGCCCAGTCAAGGTGGACAGGGGTTAGCATGGGCCTTCTGACCAGTCTGACTCTGCACTGTGTGTTGGGACACACTTCTCCTGTAAACCACTATTAACATTTCTGTGAGTTGTGCCACAGTAGCCCTCTGTCGGTCTAGACAGGATAGCCTTCATTTCCCTCACACGTCACTGAGATTTGGACGCCCAACACACTTGCCACTTTTTGGTTTGTCTGTCCTCGGACCACTGTCAGTAGATTCTCACCTCTACTGACCAGGAGCTGAGGCCTTGCTGTTTTAGAGATGCTGTGACCCAGTTGTCTGGCCATAACAATTTGGCCCTTGTCAAAGTTGCTCAGGTCTTCATGGCAACCCATTTCTTCCACATCCAACACATCCACCTCGACAGTTTATTTACCAGCTTATATATTCCAGACTATGACTTGTGCCATTGTTACTAGATGATCAGCGGTATTCTTTTCATCTGTGAGTGCTCATAATGTTTTGTCTTTCCCATATAAAATGGGACCAATTTATTGACCAATATACATATATTTTTGCAGAGTGGAACAGGATTTTACTTTCTTATCCCATATACTGACCACTCTCCTTAATTCATAGCTTGTTTTGTCTTCAGCATGTGTGTAGAGACAGCAAACTAGTATCTCTATTGCCTTCCTGACAGTTTTAATTGTCAGTATATTTGCAATTATATCTTCTGTAGTAAAAACATAATCTTAAGGCATTTGATCTGGCTCGAAGGTTAAGAGTCTCTTTTGCACTTTCCTACAAAAAGAGAGCTGAATCTGCTTGCACTTATCATGTATTTGCCCCTAGAACACAAGTCTCACGTTTACTATGGCAAGTTGTTGTTTTACTTTTAGGGCTGGATATGGGGAATAGCTCTTGAGTGTGTGTTGCTTTGGGTTTAATATTTCCATGCAGTTTCTCTTTACAGCCGTCCAATCCTTCCTTGCTTATCTGTAATCAAATCCTCATCTCGCCACATCCATTATCTCTTTTATGTACCTTCTTCTATATTTGTTGAATGAAAAGCTCAAATGGGAAAGTTGAGATTCGCACCCTGCTGAACTGATGTTTCCTGTTCTGCCTTCAGCCTGACCCAGATGTAGACCATTTCAGGTCCTTTAAACCTTTAAACCTGATCTCTCCGTGTCTTTGCGCTATTGGACCGACCCAGTTTTTCTCCGGGCTGCTGTGGAGGCCTGTGGGGCATGGAGAGCGATGACGTGGCCAGCTGCCGGGGGCAGCTAATCCCTTTATGCTACAGTTTTCACTTCTCATGGGGATAAACTTGAATAAGTATTTCAGGCAGAGTATTACAAAAAGCCTGCTGCTCTGACGCTCTAAAACCCGTTCCATTTTACTCACAGGCTGGATTGTGTTTTTTTTTTTTTTTTTTTTCTGTCTGTTAAGTGTGTGCGAGAGAGGAATTGTCAGTTTTAATGGTCCAGCATGCAGTCTGAGGCCATTGGAGGTGGGTCACTGATGCTGATGTAAGATTCAGTGTCAATATTTTCCAAGTATGTAATCAGTCTTAAATAGTATTTAGGTATGCATTAAAGGGCCCATATCATGGAAGCAAAATGAAATGGTTTGAATGTGTGTTTAAATATTGTAAGTAAATATGCTAAACAAACAAACAAAAAAACAGGCAATTGCAAACACCCTATTTTTGTAATGTTACAAAAGCCACGTCATTTACATATCTGCCTTTTTAGCCTATAGCATTTTAGCTCCTCCCATTCAAATAATAAGTAAACTGAAGAATAATGTTTCAGCCCGGGTCCTGTTTCAATAACATGGACGTGCAGGAGGCAGGGGACAGCAGTGAGCTGAAGGTAACCTGCCCTCAGCTAGGTTAGCCTCAGTGAGCTTATTGTCTGGCAATGCAAACTTTATAATAAAAATGTTTTTTGAGACATCTGAGCATATGTTGTGAATAATTGCTTTGTCTGGCTATAAGCACCCTTTTCGGTGGTGGTGGTGATTTCCAAGGGGATAATTAATGACTCTAGGTGCTCTTTTCTAGAGTGACTTTCAATTTAGTCATTTTGCAGATGTAGGCAAATGTAACATTGGGAGTCTTGCCAAAGGACTCTTATTGGTGAAGGGTGGTGTGCTTGCCTGGGGGAGGAGTCAGATCCCAGTCTGCTGCATAGAGGGCAGCAGTATTACCCACTACCAATCAGATCAGAGGTCACGTACTTATATAAGTAAACTGTAAGAAATATAAGTATAAATATATATTTGGAAATAGTGCTGTATGAGTACTTTAAAAACCTACAAACCTGGCATAGCTTTATTTTATTAGACTTTTTTGTACTGCTTCTGATAAATGGCTCATCTTATGGAAATTTCAAAATAAAATTTTGACAGTTTAACTATTTGATATACATATATACACGTCATATATGTAAACTATGCTGCAAATCAGCTTGTTTTATATCCATCGTATGTGTGATGTAACAAAAATCAACACATACATAATATATATGCTTATTCAGACTTTAGAGTTTTAGTCATAAGAAAGGTTTAAGCCTAGACTGCTTTTTGAATGACGCTAATCAGAACAGCGATTATTTACATATACCAGCCTTAAAGGCATAGTAGCAAAAAAACAGCCTGTTCAATTCTGGGGGATATATTGACGTAGGAAACTGTTAAAATGAGTTATTACCATTTTTGATGTGTAAAACCACACAAATGTCATGCCCTTTAAAGCAACACTAAAGGGTACTTTACTCAGTAAACCTCCAGATTTCCATAAAAGAAATGTGGTATTTATTTAATTTTATTATGAACTGTTCATATAAAACAATCTGAATTTCCTATGTCATATGTTGCAGTGAAACAATTTTTAATTGTCTATCAATAGTTTTTATTGTCAATCAGTACTTCTGAAACTTAAAAAGGATGTTGCAGGACACTGTATTACATGTTCTACTTACATGTTGCTGCACATGGTGTCCAGAGAGGGGGCTGCTATCATATTGTCACACTGAATGCTGTGTAATACAGAAGGAGACAGCACTAATCATAGGACTGTCTCTCACTCCCCACTCTGCTGTGTCAGTAAATGTCTAATTGGTATGCGCTTGAGGCCAGTGCACTTTCATGTCTCAGCTGTCAGGTCTGACGTGGTCAGTCTGTCAGTAGTTTAGTCTGAATCACGCTCATGAAAGGTTGGCTGACCCTTTTAAACACCACACTGCGTCCCACCAAATAGCATCAGAGGACACTGGGCCATGAGTAGATGGGCAGGGTGAGTTGGCACAGTGGCCTCAGTGAAAAAGGAGAGATGACTCGCAGGTGAACTTTGGGAGCGGCAATACATTTCAAAGAGGAGGTGGTAATTTGGGAGGTGAGAGAGGGTTAGAGAGGAGCACAATTCACCAAAATAGGACATAAAAATAACATATCGCTGTGAACGACATAGCAGCTCTTTTCTAACAAATGAATCCCATAAAGCAGAACTTATGGAGGGTGGCCTCACGTATTTCGTCCACAAACAGATCTCCATTCATCGAAGAGATTGCGGGCCGGCAATTATTTGTGTTGACAAAAAAGTAAATCATTGCATAAATCTGCAAATGAGGGAGCCAATGTACGTCACGGAGCTTTTAATCTGCACTCGCTTACTGTGGGAAGGGAAGGAGGGAGGGAGCCATGGAGCAGGCTCATATCTCACAGGCAAATGTCCTGGAGTAAAATCAGCAGAATCCAAGCCAGAACAGATAAGGCAGCGGTCCAGGGAAGATAGCCATTTCTTAAAGAGAGAAAGCACAAACAAGGACGAATCCGGCACATGTTTCTCTAGCTCTGTGTTACCGTTGGAGCCGGGATTAGGCAATGGAGAGAGCATAGGGCATATGGGCGATGCGCCGGAGCAGCGTTTCGGGTCGAAGAGCGTGTGTTCCCTGTCCCATTTTAATCTGAACAATCACTCTGTCATGCCGCTGGCTCCTGCAAATCCCGCCCAAGCAACAGCAAACTCGAATCCACTTAATTTAGCCCCTAATCTCCCCTCGCCCTCCTCCTCTGTCTCAGATTTTGGGGATAAGGATTTGCAGATTATGATGGAAATTCAGCAGCAAAGTGTAGCTTGTTTTCTAAGCTGAAGTTATAGCTCAGCAGCACTGTAGTCGCTAGAAGGAAACAAACGACCGATTAGTTGATGTATCGAGGAACCTGATGTGAGTTTCTGCTGATGTGTTTCTGTGAAGTGTTCTCAGTGTTGCACATTTGTGCTATCGAGAACAGAACATCAGTGTGCTCCTGACCGTGGTCTTTGAAATGAAGGTCATTGCTTGTACCCAGAAACTTTAATACCTGCAAACCAACCTGCATATAATAAAGATGATTGCTCGTATTCATTAGTTGCCTTAACATTATGAGTTGGTGCTTTAAAAATCCCATAAAAGGCTGATTATAGACTGAATGTCACTATTGACAGCATTGGGCCTCATTCACCAACCAGAAATTTCTTCTTTAAGAACCTACAAAGTGAACCCAGCCCACACATGCAGTTGCCACAATGATTCTGACATTCACCAGTGTTTTCTTAGATTTATTCTTAGGTAAGAACAGAATCTGCACACACTCAAGAGCATGAAGGTGCGAACAGTGCTGCAGTTTAAGAACACGTCATGAATCTGATGTAGACTTTTTCTTAGAACATTTCTGAACAAATCTAGGAAAGAACTGATGATGACGATATTAGTAACTGAGGTCCATTGTCTTCTAAAATCATAAAGTTAATAACTTTGATTATGACAGCAAAATCTGGATTTGTAATATATCATAATGCATTGTATTGACCCAATTCATGTGTTTCATGGAATGTCATATCAGAGCCGCCTGGCATGTTGATGGCCTGCGCTAGCCGGATGACTTGGAACATTCCACTTTTTTTCTTTTAAAAGTCCTCATTTGCTTTTACAGTGTGCGTTTGGGTTATTCAACATCTGCACTGTGAAGTGAGTTTTGAAACATGTGGCTGAATCTGAGTCGATAGTTTAGTCCTATACTCTTTAGAATCCTGCTGCTTTTGTTAGATGTCACATCCTCAGTAAATACAAGGAAACCCTTTCCTTTGGCAGCCATACATGCCCACACCATGATACTACCGCCACCATGCTTGGCAGATGAAGTTCTATGCTTTGGGTCATGAGCAGCTCCATCCTTCCTACGTTCCCTTATCCCACCATTCTGGTACAAGTTAATATTTATTTCGTCTGTTTGTAAGATGTCGTTGTACAACTGTACAGACTTTTTTTTTGGTGTGTGTATTTGGCAAGCACTGATCTAGTCTTCTGTATTTGAAGCTTACCTGTGGTTTACAACCTGTGGTAAACCCTCTGTTGTTTTCTGTGATCTTTCAGGCCTTTTTGTGTTTCTGAGCTTCTTTCTTTTTTGTACCAAATAGTTGACTTGACCTCACTTGATGTTTTTGCTGTCTCTCTTTGGGAGCAGTTGTGGGCTGGATGTTAGGGAATCAGCCTTGTGACTGGAAGGTCGCTGGTTCGATCCCCTGAGCTGACAGGACATGACTGAAATGGCCTTGAGCAAGGCACCTAACCCCCAACTGCTCCCCCGGTGCTGTGGATAGGGCTGCCCACCACTCCAGTCGAGTGTGCTCACTACCCCTTGTGTGTGTGTATTCCCTACTATGAATGTGGGTGTTTCACTGCACAGATGGGATATATGTAGAGGTGAATTTCCCCATTGTGGTATAAATAAACTGTAACTTTTAACTTTTAACTGCCACATTCTGTCTGTGCTACAAACCATTCCTTCTTTTATGTTATACACAATAGAGCAAAACAGTAGAAGCCATTTTACCCATGAGATTTCCTGTAGGGTATTGCAAGCTGTCGTAATGACTGCGTGTCTTAGGAACACTACTGAGTACTTTTTCAAACATGTTGACAATAAAACAACATAATAACTAATTTGACTTCATTTGTCATGGCTGTTAATGCATGGTTTGATATATGAATATGCTTGATAAATGAGGTCCAGTCATTTTCTATGTCATTTGTGCTGTTAATCATCTTGTTAATTGTCATAATTTTGGGACAGAGAACATTCATTTGAGAATAAGCCAGTGGTTTGGACTGAGTCATACTGAAATACACAATGCTGGTAGATGGATCTTTTTTCTTAAATGCTCAGATACTGGCAAGCGTCCACCTCCAGAGACTTGTATTTGGCATGGTTGGACCCTCTGCACACCTGGCCTGGCTGCTTGAGCAGCTTGCTGTGGACATGGGACTCCAGGGGGCCTTCACTGGTCTCTGCAGGCTCCAGCCGAGTCTCCTGGCACTGGGCCTACAGAGGGGAGATTAGCCCTGGGCCAGGTAGAGCCGCACTCGCTCAGCCTTGCTGCAGCCAGCCCTGGGAACCATTCCCAAGTGAGACTATTAGAGCCCAGATTGGACTCCTGTAGGACTGTTGTCTGGGCTCAGGAGGATAAACAGAAGTTTTGGTTTAGTGTGGTGTCACATGAAGGCTTTAACGGAAATGTTTGTAGAGAGTTATAGACTAATTCTACAGAATTTGTAGCAAATGATTCTGCAATTTTTAAATTTGTTGGTGTGGCCTTAAACTAGGGTGGAAAATATGATGACGCTGTTGCTGTTATTGTGATAAATTTCATCACAATGGGCTGTTCTGAATATATGTTGGCTATGGTCAGTACTGCCTAACACAAAAAAAACATTTAGGCCTGTAAACTACAGGCTTTATTTATTTATTTATTTATTTATTTATTGTGGCACTACAGTCGTGCTGATGCATTTGGCCCATTTCAACTTGTAAGGTCTTAATAAAAATAGTGATACTAATAACAATATATAGAAACATGGAAAATGTTTCTTTTTGCTAATAGAGGTATTAAATTCTAAAATACTGGCTTAAAGCTACATCGAAAATGGCAGTTGTGCAATGCTGAACTATTTCAGAATAGTCCGCTGACCAAAAATATCAAGCCGAGAGTGATCCTGTGGTCATGCATACATTTCAAAGCATATATCGATGTTTGATATGATTTGGTGAAAAAAATAGACATTAATACATTTGAATTTGTCTTTAGTAGTTATTAAAAAGTATTGAGATTGAAAAAAAAAATGTGTATCAAATCTCAAGAAAGTGAAATATCAGTTGTATGTCTGGAAAATCTTCAAGGACCCATATCCCACCTGTTTGTTTGTTTTTGTTTTTTTTTTATTGTTGAAATCCACTCATGATATTTTTGTGGGTTTATGTACCAAAAACAGCCACAACTTATTTTTACCTGACAATTTCTAACCTATTTTAATCCCTTACAGAAAGGCTATAAGACTGACATATGTACATTTTCTCTGTTCTGATTGGCTGACCTTTATTGTGCCTTGTACAATTTGCAGCAGGCTGTTTTTGCTGGTTAGCTTCCACAAAAGAGCTGTATAAGGACAATGTGGAGTATGTTCACTGTTTCCATACTACAACAAATTCTGCTCATTCAGAAAAGGTATCTAGTTATTTCAAGTATTGCAATGTTATGTTTGTTAAGTTTGCCATATTGCCCTTATTTCACAATCAAGCCGTGCATGATTAATACAGCGCCAGTGCTTTCTGCTTATACTCCCATTGATTTGGTTCACGTTGGGCTCTTATCAAGTTTGGCGGTTTGTATAGACAGAACCGTGTTCTGAGTTAGTTCTTTGTCTGCTGTCTGCTTTTTGATTTATTGTTTTGACTGGGAGATATTGCACAGTGAGTGCTGTATAATTATGAATGTGTCCAGTCAATATGTGCTACAAAACAGCAAAAGGTGTGGCGTATTTGTGCTTAATTTCAATGTTGTTCTTTGCAGTATTGACACTCTATTGAATTGTGGCTCTGTAATTTGCAGAGCAAGTTGTGATTGATCGCAGTCTCTTGGCCCGTTAGCCCGATCGTTGACAGATTAATGTAATGAAATTAATTATTGCGGGTGTAAATAGCTGCAAAATCCAATAGACAATGAGAAGCTGTAGCAGACTGTGGTGTTTTCAGTCTTATTATCTTAATCAGCCACTGCTTTAAATGTGCTTTTTGTGCTCAGGATGTGGTGAGAAAAACAGTCTATGAATTTCCATCATATTTCACATGGCAGGAAGGAGCGTCTGCATGCCTGATTACTAGCAAAAATTTGCTGGGAGTACCAACCTGGGGGGCTGACATTGCTCAAGTGTCAGAGCCAAAACAGCTAATCTTCACTGTCGCAGTTTCAGCCTCTCACTTTCTCACTTGCCTGAGAAATAAGCACCTCCATTTTCCTGCTGCTGCTCTTCCACACTCTTGAATGTAGATATTTCACGGCAGATGGACATATCCTGTGGCTACTTTCTCATGGCCTGCTGATACATCTCAGCGCACTCAAAGGAACAGTTCAGTGAAACATGCCTGTTAGCGTTATGCAGATATTTCCCACTCGCTTTCATTATACATTAGCATTTTGGGCTGAAATATTCATTTGTGTATATGTGTTTGAGTATATTATTATTATCTAAGTATATAAATATATTCAGTGAGTTTGCCTGATCTAAAATTTTCTTTTTTACATTGTCAGTGACAAAAAATGTCCTGGCTTTGAAGGAAACCAGAGACAAACAGGGCCTACCTACAGGAGCACCAAGTGATTTTTACGAAATGTCAAGGAGATCCATGTTTTATTTTTGTGTTTTGTGGGTTTCTTGTGTGATCTTTCTTTCTAAATATTGTCACTCATTCATGGCAAGTTCAAAGCTAATGTAACTCCAGTGGACCTGTTTATACTAGATAGAAAATATTCTCAGTGTGGGCCTCTAAGGACTTTTGAAAGTCTCTCTGGGTAAAAGCATCAGCTAAATATCATAAATGTACAAGTCATTTTTCAAACCTGAAAGGACAAAAACATTTCTTTTTTGTTACTGAGTTTTAGATTAGGATTAGGCTTAGACAATTCTTATTACATGTGTGGTGTAATGCTGGGTTGATGAATTAGATTAAGATTAAGTGACCCTTATTAGTCCCACAACGGGGAAATTTCACCTCCACATTTAATCCAACCATGAAGTGAAACACCACATACACACTAATGAGCACACACACACTAGGGGGCAGTGAGCACACTTGCCCGGAGCGGTGAGCAGCCCAATCCGCAGCGCCCAGGGAGCAGTTGGGGGTTAGGTGTCTTGCTCAAGGACACCTCAGTCATGTGCTGTTGGCTCTGGGGATCGAACCAGCGATCTTCCTGTCACAGGGCCAGCTCCCTAACCTCCAGCCCATGACTGCCCCAGACACTAGCAGATATAAAATAAACTGGGAAGTTCATTAGAAAAAGCACTGATACAACAAAACAGGGTTAACACCACACCAGGCCAAAATCCAGTAGAGAAAAACACAATACATGGGAGCAGGCGAAATTGCAGTCATAAACAAGCGAGGGCTGAAACCAGGAGATCTAACTGACATCTAAACAAAGCCAATGGGGGTAATCTGAAAGATGAAAAAAGAGAAGCAAAGCAAGGTCAAACACAGGATAACAAGAAAACGGCTCAGTATGCAGTGACGGAACAGGGCAATGCTTCACAAAGTAACAGTGAAACAGATTGGCTTAAATACAAGTTCTGCAGGTGATGACATCAGTACTCAGGTAACTTGGATTTGCTAATTGGCTGGAGATTGGTGGACAGAGGGATCTGGGGAGTTGGAGTTTGTAGTGAGATAGGAGACCTATCCTACTACAAACTGAGACCTAGGAAGCGAGACACATGGAGCATTCTACCAAACTGGTGCAAAGTCAGAGTTCAAAACCCAATGAGTTCAAACTAATGAGATCTAACTGCTCACCGTGTGGCCATGAGGGACTGAGAAAATTGAATGTCCAGAATTCATCATATTTTAAAGGTGGACATCTAAATCTTAGGGCAGGTAACCAGGCAAAAAATATTGTAAACAAACCATTACAGTAAATTATGTATATTTTTTTTTCTTCAATTCAAGATTCAAGAAATCTTGAAATAAAAAAAAACATCCACAAATGTAATTCAGTCAGTAGTTTGTAACATTTAAAGCAACATTATGTAAGTTATTATTGTTTATAAAACAACATAAATGATTAACATGGTAATGAAACTTGTAGCACCAATCTGTGTATTATAACTACGGAGCATATCTTTGCTGTCAGAACAGCACCTTGTATCTCCAAAATGGCAACTTTTCAGTAGAAAAAGGAAAAAAAAACATCTTAACTTGTGATGGAAATTAAACATATTATTCAAAAAGTCATTTTTGGAGCATCTCTGTTGGTCAATTTATCATCAAACTTTCACACAATATAAAGGGCAGCTAGGGTTTCCAAAAAAAAAAAAAAAAAAAATCATGACAGCAGCAATATGTAGGACCTGTCGTCTTGGTATATAAAACGTGTGTGTTTTTTCTTTAGGATGTTGAAATTCGTACGAACGCAGCACTGTATCTCCCTCAGATCAGTGATCTGTTGAACAGAGTGCCCCGGCAGATGCTGCTGCTGTTGAAGACCAATGACCTGCTGCGGGGCATCGAGGCTGTCCTGCAGACCCGTGCCAGCTCCAGCTCCTTCCTCAACATGTCCCGCTGTTGCACACGCGCCATTGCCAGGTAACACTCAAAACATACATGAACAGTCATTAAAATGTGACTGATTTGAATGATTTTTGCATTAGTAGATGATAGTATTAAGAATCATAGATAGATAGATAGATAGATAGATAGATAGATAGATAGATAGATAGATAGATAGATAGAAACATGAAATTAACCTTAAGAAACATGAAATTTGCTTTAATTGACTGATGATATATCCCAGCTTAATAACAAAAATCAGTTGACTATATTAACTCACCATAGTAAGTTTGGCTGTCTCTTTATTTTTATTATTAAAATTAATGGCTAGGGGGTGCTGACTAATGGTATAATACACACAAAGCACGCTAGCCTGGCAGATTTTGTTATTTTCCTAGATGTAATTACACTTTTTAAAATTTGACATGTACACAGACACGCACGCACACACACGACACTCAGCACGCACTTCACACACAAAGCAAACACCTCATGCACGCATCACATGGAAGAATGGCACTGACAGTACACGTACTAAACTTCACACACGCTATACAGTCGCAAAGCAGATGCTTCACACTGAATTCTTTCAACAGGAAAAACACGCTTATCTCTCTCCACTCTTACGCAGTGGAGAGTCATGAACCCATCCCTGATTTAGTTACTGGCATTAGCATTGCATAACATTCTGGTTTATTCTGTGATCACCTGAGCACTCAATGTCAAACGATGTCAAAGCAGTGCACTCATTTCACTCAAACGCCATTTAGAAATCCGAGCCAGTCTGATCCAGAATCAGACTGTGCAGACAGTGCTTAGAGAAGGTGGAGTCATTCGAAAAATAAACATTTCTGTTTCATTTCACATAAATGTTAGGGATGTGCTCTGGTACCCGAGCACTTAGTTAACCGTTCCATGTGCCGGTATTTTAATACTGAAATCACTATTTGGATATTTGTCATGTTTCATCACAGCAAGTAAATAGACTGGCCAGCAGTTCAGTAAAACACAGATTTTATGGCGTTGTTTTAACAGGACTGTTTAATTAAAAAAGTGATTTGGGAGTAAATAGCGCAGTGTGGCTGACGGGCATCCCTCTGACCCTGCTTCCTCTATGGACTCGATCTCCCAGAACTCCTTGGAAGATCACATGACTGTAGCACCACTGCTGTCAACCAGTCGCCATTCTTCCTCACCCGAGTACTTATATGCCTCACCTGTTTATTGTAATGGTTTATATAGACAGTATTTAAGCTTGGGCTTTAGTTTAGCTAGTTGCGAGGTATTGATTCTGCTACTAGACCTACTGAGTGTTCAACGCTGTGTTTATTGATTGCCTGTGTATCGTACCTTGTTTCTGGATTTTTGCAGAACCCCTTTTTTTCTTGTTTGCTTGGACCTGTCTTTGCTATGCTTTGCTCTTTTTGTATCTGTTTCTTCCTGGATCTGACTTTAGCCTGTTTTTTGATGACAATTGTGCCTTACATCCCAAGCAGTAAAGCCTCATGTTCTTATTTTAACTGCATGCAGCTGACTAGATCTGGAATGTTACAGTGGCACAGAGGCTAAAATATTTGTCTGAACTCGCCAGCACCTGACTGCTCACGCTGGATTCTAGCATCATTTTCCAGATATATTCCAGGCTCGGATCAGCTTCAGATTCCACATTTGTGTTCTCACAGCCTCACAGTTTTAAATCTGGCCTCTCTGAGTCACTAGATTTTAGCACTGAGGTCCACACTTGTGAGGAAATGCATGTGCAGGAGATAAACAGTGACACAGTTCAGGAGACTGCAGTTTAATGGAGCCAAAAGGATGTTTAATTTGCTTGTAAAGTATTTTTGTGTATCTACTATTTGACATGTTCTATGTAAAGAAATTTGGCAGGGAACAGATAACAGGCTAACATTTGGCAATATCAGCACCACACAGCCTGAGAAAAATGCATTATGAGAAGTTTATCCAGACTAAAAATGTTCAGGATATTGTTAAAAAATGCTAAACAAATTTGTTAAAATTTGAACAACTTGGGTTTGGACAGCTGAATATATTATCATATTATTATTTCTTTATATTTGTGATCCAATAATAGCTATTATCACTACACAGCAATTTGACCACCTCTATCATTAGAAATATCAGGTTTTGTTCAGTACTAAGGGATTTGATGGGCCAGATCAGGACAGTTTGGGACATAATTTTGACTTTATTTTGGGTCGAAACCTGATGCTGTGGGTCAAGTCAGGTTTCTGATGCTGTATTCTGGTTTAGACTCACATTTCAGGCCTGATTAAAGCTCCAGTGTGGCACTAAGTTGTAATTTCAATGGTTGCTCATCCTCTTGTGTGTGTGAAGGCCATCAGGGTTGATTTGAGTGTGTGTGGAGCAAAACGCAGGTCCCAGTTGTCACATCCACTCATCTCCATCACACACCAGTCTTCCACAGGCCCCATCACCTTTGCCACTTGATAACTAGCTTAGGAGAGACTCTGCAAAACAGCTCAGTTCACTGAGTAGATGCCTCTGTACTAGTGTGTGTTGTTCTTATATTGAAAGAAGGGATGGCATGATACTCTTATTTCTTTTCCAATACCAGTATTGATATTGAAACCTTGAGTAGAAGAGAGCAAGGCATAACTGAGCACATTTAGTTTTGTGCTAAATAATGTTAGAAATAATGATGAGTTTTTATGAAAGCAAACTACACTTCTATGCTAAAAATGAGCATCTAAACTTTGTGTCCAGCACCTGTAGTTTATAAAGAATTCAGTCAAAAGTGAAATGAGTACAAATGTCACAGCTTACTCCATAGATGGGGTTGATTGTACCAGACAGAGGGGCTAGCTGTAACGCCCTCCAATTACAAAATTAGAACATAAAATTCTAATAACATAAAAACAGAAAAACCTTTCAACCTAATTGCATAAAAATCTATGCATCAGAACGAATATGATGAGTGGAATGAGGTTGTCTCAAATGTGGCAGATTTGTATGGCAAAACTAGAATAGCAAATATAAACATGATAGAAATAAAATATTTTATTTTATATAAAATAATGTTTTATTTTATATATTTGTTGCATGCGTTTGATCAATGTCCAGGTCCTGTGAAAATTTACAAATGATTGCTACGGGAATACAAAATGAGCAAAATCATTTTCAGCTTGATGTTTAGGTCTCAAATGCAAAAGACAAGATGACAGTAATAAATAATTCACATTTCACATAAAACAGTAAGTAAATCGCATTGTTCATCAATTTCTGACTAAGTTCTCTTTGGAGAAACTCAGTGCACGCATTATCAGATTTATCCACTTGTTACATGCAGTTACACATTTCCACCAGAGGGGTCCAAATCCCCACAGCTTACATAGTATAGCTTTACTAAAGGAGTATTTTATGCTCATTCTCATTGTATTGTTAACGTGGCTACATGTGGCTGCTTTTATCATGTAACCATGTCATGTACTTCACTCTATGTTAAATTGCATTATAGGCTGTCCGACGATATTTCAGGCTAGATTTGGTGTATAATCAGATTGGATTTGTTCTTTTTTTTTCCTCCAATATTAGTCCAGTATTTTGTGCTTGTAACAGCCCAGTACTGATGCTTCTTATTGAATTGGTGCCTTCTATGTTTAAAATACTTGGGCCAGCATTTTCAAGGCCTCGCCACTGTATGGTGTGATTACATTGTACTTTTTGTGGCAGTCAGCAGTGATCATATTGATTTATTCACACCATTTTAATGAAGAACTCTGTGATTGTGGGAGAAAATCATTGAGATTTGCAGGGGGGCGGATGATGACTGTAAGGAGGGGGCTTATGTCTGCTTGTGAAGGGTGCTGGAGCGCCACAGAAAGAAGGAGGCATCCAGACATGAAACTCAATGTCATCCGCCTCAGCGCCTCTTTATTAAACCCAAATGGCAGCAGAGAGCAGAATGCAGATCTGAAATCCATTACCAGTTTCCGAACATACAGTCATAGAGAGAGAGAGAGAGAGAGAGAGAGAGAAGCACTTGAACATGGCAGGATTGTCACACTGATTTAGTTTGATGTGTGAGGTTTTGCAGCATCATTATTGCATTTACCAGTGTGCGCTAGCTTTTGACCCAGTTACTGCAACCCGCACTTTTAATTGGTAATAACAGCCAAACATTTCACAAAGCACCAGCCTCTCTTTGAATTAGATGCTTTTTGAAGTAACTGGGAGATTTTTTTTATCTTTGACGGTCTCTCTGCCCCTCATTCAAAGAGCCTGGTGTAAGTTTTCACTACCACTTTAAAATACGACTACCCCCATAAACGCAAATGAATGGTTTTAAATGAGTTTATTAAAAGTTATTCATTAGATCATAAAGACCTTAAAATCATCAATAAGCAGTTACAACACATAAACGAGAAGGAGAGCAGTGAACAGTTGTTTGCCTAATAATGTTTACTGATCTTACTTTGTCTTGTTCATTAAACTTAATCACATATTTATAACCATCAGATATCACAGCTCACGTTTGCCCTTTTTATTAAAGTGCTATAACTGCTTATTAATGAGTTCTAAAGTGTTTATGACTCAGCTAATAACCATTAACAAACACATTTTAAACCATTCCTAGGCACTTTTTACGGGGAGTCTAATTTTAAAGTGGTACAAAGTTTTCATTGTCCTGTCTTGTACTGTTAAATGTCATTTTTAGCCTGACTGTACAAATGGCTAATCTTGTCCCTGTGTTCGCAGCTCTGTAGGCGTGCATCTGCTTTTGAAACTGTTAACTGACTGTAGAAGAATCTGAGCGCGTTCACTTTTCAGCCTCCTCTGAGTCATTTAAGAACACAGTGTGAGATTTCCTCTGTAGATACCTTTGCCATTTTCTTTTTTATACTGTACTATACTGACATTCATGCAACATCATATACTAGTGCTTTCAGTCGTGGTCCTGGAGAGCCGCCTTCTTGTAGACTTGAGTTCCAAGTTGTATCGAGTAAGCTGCCCCACCCCTCTCTTAACTCTAATACATCTGATCCAGCCATTCAGGCATTCGGGAAAAGGTTGATTAGCTGGAGCAGGTGTGGCAAACTGTGGTTGGAACTACATTCTGCAGGAAGGCAGCTCTCCAGGATGAGGGTTTGAGACCACTGTCATATACAATACTGCAAACAAGTTATAGCAAGCTATAATGATGAATAAAGATAGTCCTGCAGCATACACAACATTGGACATGCCAGATTTACAAATCTTTATTAAACAAATGGAAAACATATCGAAAGGTTTCTCAATATCTATTATCCCTTGTGTGGTGTTGATGTGTTTGTTACTCAGTGGTCTGGTGGACACACCGCATTATAGTTTTTTTTTTTATCATCATCAATGCAGCCACAACAATTTATGTAAAATCACCAGATGTTTAAAATATCACATATTCACATATCAAGTGTCTAGTGTAGGGATCTACTTTAGCAGCTGTAGCCAGTCAGCAGCCTGTCCATGTTGTCCACTCTCTCTCACACACACCTACACACAGACACACACACACATTAACAGCAGGCCATGTAGGAGGAAAACAAAGTGAAGTATAGGATAGGTGTATGTAATAAACATGCAATGCA